>NW_007249738.1:102269-118777 GCF_000164805.1 Carlito syrichta | reverse complement strand
TGCGGTGGCCAGGAGCGGCCACTGCACTCCAATCTGGGTGACAGTGAGACTCCAACTCAAGGAAAAAAAAAAAAAGAAACGCATCCAGATTGTATCTGTAACTTATTTTTTTCTTAAGCTTGTAATTGGGTACATGGGTGTTCATTAATTATTACCCATATTCTGAATCTCTAACTTATTTCACAGGAAAAATAATTAACTATATGCCAACTTCATTTGAGCCCAAAGTCATAAATAAAACAACAAATTAACTCTTTTAATTCACCAAATTAGCAAAGAATTATTTGAAATTTGTGTGGGAGCTTATTATGAGAAAATAATTAATTGCTCATATATATGAGAAAAAACCCTGTCATAATATTTTAGAATTTTAATTCAAATTTTGCAAAAACATCCCAAAAAGTGCATGTTAATAAAACTACAGAAAGTAGATAAGACACATACATATAACAGTGGTTCATGTTGGATGATAGACTTAGCAGTAATTTTTGTAATCTTTATCTTTTTCTGTATTCTCAAATTTTCCACCGTAAATATGTATTATATTATTTTTTAAAAAGAAAATTATAAAATATAATTCTTTAGCAATAGAAAATTTATTTATTTTTATTTTATTTTGAACCAAAGTTTCATTCCGTCACCCAGGCTGGAGTGCAGTGGCACAATTAGGGCTCATCGCTGTCTTGACCGAGCTCAGGCAATCCTTCTGCCTCAGCCTTCCAAGTAGTTGGGACTATAAGCATGTACCACCATGCCAGCTAATTTTTTGTAGAGATGAGGTTTCGATATGTTGCCTAGGATGGTCTGGAATTCCTGGAGCAAGCAATCCTCCTGCCTTGGCCTTCCAAAGTGCTAGGATTACAGGCGTGAACCACCACACCCAGTCAGAAAACTTATTTAAACACTATGACTATATCAACATAGTTAACAAATAAAAACAAAACAAAATACTTTATATATCACAAACAAAAACAGGAAGACTTAAACTGAATTCCAGTAGGCCCACTGAAGATATGCTATAATTGAAAAGTGCACAAACCTACAAACAATAACGCAAGCAATTTAGCCTGGCTCTCAGAAATACAGTTGGCCCTTGAACAACATGGAGATTAAGAGCACCAACCCTCCCACACAGTCAAAAATCCACATATGCACCTCAGCCTCCCAAAGTGCTGGGATTATAGGCGTGAGAAAAAAAAAATTCATGTATGTTTTTCGACTCCTCAAAAACTTAACTACTAGCCTTCTATTGACAGGAAGCCTTACCAATAGCATAAATTACCACATATTTTATATGCTACATTTATTATATTTTATATGCTACATTTATTTTATATGCTACTTTTATTATATACTATAGTCTTACAACAAAGTAAGCTAGAGAAAGCAATACTATTAAGAAAATCATAAGAAAAAAATACATTTACTGTTCATTAAGTGGGAGTGGATCATCATAAAGGTCTTCATCCTCATCATCTTCGCATTGAGTATGCCCTGGAGAATGAGAAGAGAGGTTGGTCTTGTCTCAGGAGTGGCAGAGGCGGAAGAGGTGGAGGAGGTGGAAGGAAAGGCATACAAATGGAGGCATATAAGGCTTATAAAGTGAACCAATGCAGTTCAAACCCATCTAGATCAAGGGTCGACTTCATTAACAATTGTCCATTCTATGAGGATGTTTTGGGTTTTGTTCTATACCCACTCTCCAAAACAGTCCCTGGCACACAGAAGACATTCCACAAATAGTTATTATTTAGTTGAATAACTGAAAGAATGAAAATGAAAAACCAAAATAATAAAATGATCTTCCAACGGCATCACTAAGAGGCAAAATTGGACTGTGTGACACCACGCTCTAAGACTCCCAGTCCAGGCTTTTTCCATCATTTTGTTGTTTTTAGGTGAGTTTCATTAAACCAGAGAGATGCTATCTAATCACTGTACCTGCATTTATCCTTTATCATCTATGCCTCTGAAAGCAACATTTTTTTCCTGGTTTCTCAACTAGAGATAAAAATTCCAACTTCACTTGCAGCATGATATTCTCACATCAGTTTAAATAATCTCTCATTAAAGTCAAATCCAAGTGACTCTGAGATTAGAACAGCAGAGTATCCACAGTCTTCACATTTGGTTTCCTCAGGAATGTAGTCTCCTAAAATATATTAATATTATATTCTAGTTTAAAAGTTTTAAAGTAGGCCGGGCTCGGTGGTTTAGCCTGTAATCCCAGAACTTTGGGAGGTCAAGGCGAGTGGATTGCCTGAGTCCACGGATTCTAGACCAGCCCAAGCCCAAGGGCAACTTGGCAAGACCTCATCTCTACAATAAATCAATAATTAGCCAGGCAAGGTAGCACGCGCCTGTAGTTCTGGCTACTTGGAAGGCTGAGGTGGAAGGATTGCCGGAGCCCAGCAGGTCGACACTAGGGTGGCCGTGAGTGTGCCACTGCACTCCAGCCTGGGTGACAGAATAAGACTCCAACTCAAAAAAAGAAAACTTACAGCTTTAAAGTTCATGTGTATATTCAGTGTATCAGAGAGAAATAGAATGTTGCTGAAACCAATCTGTTGTCTTTCACCCAAAATAAATCATTGTCTTTATGTTGCTGGGCATATTATGGATACTCAAGAAATATTTATTATATTAAATTAAATTACTGGTCATAGTATTTAATCTCTACTGGTAAAATAATATTAAGGATAAGAAGGATAAAATGATGAAACTTTTCATTACATAAAAAGCAACCTGAAATTTATTTTTGCAGAAACATTGCTTTTTCAAGTCAATAACTAAAAGACATCTTTAGAACACAGTCTTATATCCCTATCAAACGTAGTTATAAAATAAAGGCATATACATTTTTACTTTCCAAATGAAGATATAAATAGATAAATAGATAATATCCTTCACCACTGCCACTACAGTTTCTGAAAAATTCAGAGCTATTTTTACTATCACGGTGAATATTTTAATTAAATGTATTATTAGAAGCATACATAGTTCTACGGTATTTTTAAAACATGATTGTTTACGCAATTTACAATACTTTGTGAAATTAATAATAAGGCAAATTCTGACTATAAAAACAAGTGTCTCCCAGGGTATATAATTATTTAGTCAACTATTATGTACCTACTGATTGTAGACTCTGCTCTGTGTTGAGGACCAAAGAGACCCAATCACTAACCTGAAGTAGTTCACAATCTAATCAGACAGATATTCAATTAAGAAACAATACAACCCGGTAATTGCTATAATGGGAAAAAGAGAAAAATCACTTAAGACTGCTTAGGAAGTCCTGAGTATTGATGGAATGACCATGCTCATGAAGAAAGAGAGAGGACACAGGAATGTAAGATGTGAAAGAGGAAGAGGAGGCCCAGGAAGTACAAGGAGGGGGTCAGAAGAGAAAAAGGAGAGAGTACTTAAAAGAAGAAGTGTTTAGTTGTAAGGTCAAGAGCAGGAAGGACTGAAAGTGCCCTTGGAATTGGGCAACAGTGGTGACTTTACTAAGAATAATTCTGCACAGTGGTGAGCTCTGATACCCAACTGCAGTACACTCATTGAGCTGTGAATGGGAATGTATGACTGTTTTACAAGTGGAGTTATTCTTTAGGTATTTTTTTGGATATTAACTAGTGTTAATTTTCATGTAAGTATCTTTAAGACTCTTTCTGAATCTACTTTTGCCTCTTATTTCTTATCTCTACTTTAGTGTCACCTTTTCCCCCACATTAATGTTTCTTTTCAAATACAAGCAACAATCTTGCTAAAAAATAATATCCTATTTAAGTTGCTACCAACAGTTGGAAAATGTGTGGGTTTAATTGCATGCCAAAATAGGAACATTAAACCAAAGAGAATGTTGATACCGTCCCCTTTACCCCAGGGAATATTTTTATTGATTGGCAGAATTTGGAAACCATCAAAGGAAGCTCCCAAACTCCACAAGAACCTAGAAAAAAAATTGAAGAATAAAATCAATAAAGCAGATCAAAATAATAAATAAGATCCAGAGTAATACATTAAGATCATTCTGAAGAAAGACAACCGTCTCCAGTCAAGCAACCCTATATTTAGTGGATTAAATGTATTAATATAGCTAAAGAACAAACATATTATCTGATGGAGTTTGGTGATCAACCATGAAAACGCAGAAAAACAACAAAACAGGCAAACTTGAGTCATGTTCATATAGGAAAGACAAATTTTGATATAAAAGTGGAAGAAAAGCAGACCGCACTGCACTGTTGGAAAGCATGTCTCTACCATTAAATTCTTGGGTGAAGTTACACTATTACAAGACGAGTGAATAAGTGAAGTTAGTAATTGTTTATTGAGAATCTGTGATGTACCAGGCACTGAGAATATAAACGCAAATGCAGAGTTTACAATCTAGAGATTTTATAGTGCTGAGGAATAAGTGCAGCAATGAGGGAAGTACAGGTCACTATGAGAATACACTTAAAAGGGGATTTTTTTAGCTCAGCATAGTAGCTTATACCTATAATACCAGCACTTAGCCGGGCTTGGTGGCTCTGCCTGTAATCCCGCGCCTTTGGGAGGCTGCGGTGAGTGGATTGTCTGAGCCCATGAGTTCGAGACCCGCCTGGGCAACTTGGCGAGACCTCATCTCTACAATAAATCAAAAATTAGCCAGGCGTGGTAGGGCGCACCTGTAGTTCCAGCTACTTGGAAGGCTGAGACAGAAGGATCACCGGAGCCCAGCAGGTCGAGGCTGCGGTGGCCGGGAGCGGCCACTGCACTCCAGTCTGGGCAACTGAGTGAGACTCCGACTCAAAAAAAAAAAGACCAGCACTTTGGGAGACCAAGGCAGGAGGATTACTTGAGCCCAGGAGTTTGAGACCAGCCTAGGCAGCATAGCAAGACCTCATTTCTACAAAAAATAAAAATTAAATAAATGAAAATTCTTAAAAAATTCACTGGATGTAGTGGCACGCACCTGTAGTCCCAGTTACTCGGGATGCTGAGGTGGAAGGAAGGATTGCCTGAGCCAAGAAGATCCAGGCTTCCATGAACTATGATCATTGTGTTTATGCCATTGTGCTCCAGACTTGGTGACAGACTAAGACCTTGATCAAAAAACGGGAGAGGGGAAGATGGGGACTTTTTAGAACAGCAACATAAGATGACACAAGACTTTTTTCTAACCTATGTTTCTAGCACAGTCCAGGAGGTGAAAGAGAACAAGATGAGCAGACAGTCTAGAAACCCAACAATATTTAGTGTGACCAGGAATCCAAACCAGAGTTGTTGAAAGTTGGGTTCCCCTGGAAGCAGATTCTCAGAAAGATTCATGTGCATAAGGTTTATCTTTACTAGGTAATATTTAAAAGGAAAAGAAAGAAACAAGACTGAATTGAGAGAAAAGTTGTACTTTGATACAGTCTCGTGAAAGACCCCAGCCAACCCCACCAGGAGTTCTAAAGTTGAGATGCCCTTTCAGAGCTGTCTGAGTTGAGCTGATGAGACCAGCTCTTTGTAATTCCATGTAGATCAACCGCTGGACACAAGCATTTCTGAAAAGGGATGGCAGCTGAGGGCTGACTGCAAACAGCAGTGCCAGTCGCTGGCAGAATAAAGCCTTCAATCTGGAAGGCAGATCTGGTAGCTGAATGACAGCATGATTATAAGAGAGTGGGTGATAAAGCAGGGAAGGTAAGCCAAAGCCACATTGTGAAGGGACTTGTAAATCAAGTCAGGGGCTTGGAACTTCACCTAAATATAACAGAGTAGACACTGCAGAGTTTTGCTAAAGATAGTGATATGCAAAGATTTATACTTTTAAGTGATCGCTATGGCAGTGGTTATTCCTTTAGGGTGAGAAAATAGACTAAAAGGACAAGATTGAAGAAAAAGAAGATGAGTTAGGAGGTTATTGAAGGAATCCAGGAGAGAGATGATAGTGGAAAGGAATTTCAGTCACATAATGGACTGAGCTTGTTTACTGATTTTAGTTGAGGGCGCAAAAGAGGGAGTATGAAAACTTACTAATTAAGTGATGTGGTGCCATTCACCAAATCAAAGACCACCAGAGATGAAACAAAGCTTGACAGGGTGGCAGGGGTGTCGAATTCAGTCTTAGAATCCTGGATGTTACATGTCTGTGGCACGTTCAAGTGGTAAGTGGTTATACCTGCTGTCAGGAGTTAAGAGCAAAAAATGTAGCTACAAATAACTTTGCCTCTGACTTAAAAATAAAAAATTATTAAGAGGAAAAAATAATATCCCAGAGAAAGCTATAAAGCAGAAAAAATAAAACACGTGGGACAGAACTCTAAAAAACACTCCCATAGTGTTTTGTGGGTGCTATGCCAAAATACGTAAGAGTAATAATTTATAAACAACAGAATTTATTGCTCAAGGTTCTGAATGCTCGGAAGTATAAGATCAAGGTGCCAGCTGATTTGGTGTCTGGCAAAGACCTGTGCCTTATAAATGGTTTCTTTTTGCTGCATCGTCACAAGGCAAAAGGAGAGACTGTTGTGTCCTCACGTGGTAGAAGGAGTAGAACAAACTGGGGCACTGTTTTCAACCTCATTTATAATGGTACCAACCCCATGAATTACTAAGTCCTCATGAATCATTTCTAAAAAGCTCTCATCTCTTAACACCTTCACAGTGTTGTTACGTTCCAACCTAAGAATTTTGGAGGAACACCAACATGGAGGCCTTAGCAAATACTTAGGATATGGGCAAAATGAGGGCAGAAAAGGCTAATAAAGAAAGGATAGGAAAGAACTAGGGAAGAAAATCCATTCAGAATGATGACTAGGAAACCAGAAAAAGAGAATGAGCTCAGGGAGCAGGTGTGCCAACACATTTCTTAGCATTTGTGGAAGGTAGATGGTAGTTTCCCTGCCAAGAGCTGTTACAGAAGCGTGGTATGGACCGAAACCAGCCTGCAGGGTCATGAGTCAGTGAGTAAAAGGTCAGGGCCTATGTTGTGGTTTGAATGTATGTGTTCCCCTAAAATTCATATGTTGGAACCTAAGACCCAATGTGATAGTATGAGGGAAGGCTTTCAGGAGATGATTAAGTCATGAAGCCTCTGCCTTCATAAACGGGATTAGTACCCTTTTAAAAGGGCTTAAGGAAAATAACTAGGCCCTTTTTGCCCTTCTGTCTTCCATCATTTGAGGTTGCAGCAGCAAGGTACCTTGACCCTGGATTTTTCAACCTCCAGAACGGTAAGAAATAAAGTTTTGTTATTTATAAATTATCCAGTCTCATGTATTTTGTTATAGCAGCACAAACATACTAAGTCCATGATCTCGAGGTTCAGACCAAGGATATGGCCAAGACAGCATATATCCTGGAGGTGAAGTTGAGGTAGCATCAGGAGCGGGTCATTTTGTATTGCCTTCTGGTACAGAAATTTAGAGGGAAAAGCTAAGAGAAGAAAACCTATTGAATGATCTCTAAGTGAAAGCACCAATGACATGGATTTGGAATATAAATACCAGGGTTGGAATTAACCTCAGGAAACTTTTATAACAAATTAAAGGAAGGAGGAAGGGCACCAGCGGAGGCAGGTAAGTTTGTAGGTGGAGAAACCAGAAATAAGAAATTACCATGTAATAGTAGGAGGTAAGTGAGGTCATCTGTGAGAGTAAAAGAAAGGGGTGATATTGCAATTGGTAATGAGGAGAAAATTTCAAATGTGTGAAAAATGAGAGAATACCCTAGGCAACCTGTTGTTTCTAAACATTTCAATCATCTAATCATTTTTTCTGATTCCATGCACACCAAGCAACTAGTATTTATAAATTGACTTCCTGTTTTCGCAATAAATTTTAGTTTTTATCATAGCTATTATTACAGGGAAGAAATGTACTATACAGGATGAAATGTGTATCCTGGTACACATGGCAGTTATATTTCTTATTATAAATCAGTACATTAACGTTCATGTTTTATACCACCTGGAATGGTGATTGTGGTTTATGTGAATGCCCTTGAGCTAGTTCATTGTGAATGTGTTGACTGTGTAGGGCATGTTCCTGAGCCTGCAAGTCCAGGGACACATAAGACCATGATGGGTTCATCATACACCCTGGGAGAAGGTTTCTTGAAGACAGGCCAGCCTAGTTTCATCTGTCTTAATTGCATATATTCTTTTAACCTTTCCATTATCTGTTATGAGACAGACCCAAAACCAGAGCCAAAGTGGGATAAAAAGAACTGGGAGTATCACAACAAGATGTAGAAAATATTGGTAAATGCCAAAAGAAAAGAATCAAAAAGGGATAATTTTGTCAAAAATAAAAATAGCATAAAACTCCTGATGTATTGAGAGTCAAGGCAATCATCTTCTCTAAGTCAATTAATTCTTTCATTTCTCATTTAGTAAATAGTTATTGATTATTCATCAACTACTAGGAAGACAGTGATGAGTAACTGAGATCAGCCTCTCTTCTTGCATTTCCTGACAAGAACTGCCAAGATACAAATAATAGAACAGAACAGAACAGGATACTCAGCTATATCAGTCTCTTGCTGACAATTTTCTTCCATGACTCAGTACAATTGATGAACAATTGACAGAGATTAAGTGAAAAATCTTGTGCTATATTTACCATAGCAAAAAATAGTATGGTGTTAAAAAAATCTTTTAAAAGAGAATTGTGCTGCATAAAAAGAAAGAATATCTTAAAGTTGAATAATGCAGCAAAGAATTATTGCCTTTATTTTTCTGATTTGAAGAATAAACAGAAGATAAAGTGATCATTTTTATCCAACAGATCAGTAAAATGTTGCAATTGAAAGATAAGTCTCAATGATAATAAAATTAAATAAAATAATGACTTTATACAAACATCTAGAATGAGATTTTATCGTCAAAATGAATTATGTGATTAGGGATATTATAGCAAGGTTTCTAGACACAAGACTGAAAAAGAATACTGAAAAAACAAGTTTCAGATGATCCTTACAATACAAAAATACTCATTTCACCATATTCCATAGTAGAGCTCTGGCAAGACTAAGAGAAATAGAGAAGATAGAAGAGGTAACAGAAATTCTGCTGGCTACAAAAAATTAATTTAAAAAAATTGTTAAGCATTCTACACACACGCGCGCGCATGCGCAAATTCTGTTTTTAAAAGATCCCCAAAAGGGATAAACAGTCTTTAAAAGGTTGAGATTTGGAAGCCCAGAGCACTTGTCACAGCAGAAGGAAGACAGAAAAGCAGAAACTACAACTTACAAGTAAAGAATTAACCATAAGAGTGACTAGGCATCTCTGGTATGTGATATTCTTTGTACTTCTGCCTCAAGGATGTTATAAAAGAACGCTGGGTAGAGCTTAAAGCCATTTCCCTTGGCATTCAGCAGTGATTCTGTAAGACAGCAATAATTTCTTGCCATAGTTTAGATGGCTACGTGAGAAATGAAAGGGGGATGGGCAGTTGAAAAGAAAAAGAGACAAAATTTACTCAACACCTACAAATCCTACTTTATCCAAGATATTTTACATACATAATTTGTTTAAGCTCCACAATTCTAAGAGACAGTTATTACTTTCATTTTTCATGAAATATAATTAGAAAAGTTATGAAATTACTGAGTAAGTGGTGAAGCTTTGATTCAAAGCCATAATTGGACAACTTGGAGATGATTCTCACCAGGAAGGACCAGGTCATGTAAAAAGCATCACTCTATCAAGACAGGGAGACACCCCATGGTGTGGCAGGTCTGAAAACCTAAATATAACTGTAGCAGCTGTTGGGATTTCCTTGTTGAAGAATAAACCAAAACCGCAGACAAGAGTATCTTTGACTCATGACTTAGAGACAACATGAGAAGACTTACTCTAAAATTTGAGAACTAACTAAATTACTAAACACTAATTTGACATAATAAAAAGTAAGCCATAATTTGTTGGCTGTACCAGACTGGGGATCCACATAGCACAAAGATTCACAGCAAGCAAACAGCAGTTCTCTGGAGTGGTTAGGCCCCGTTCTGGCGTCAGGTTCTTCATACTGTTTCAAATATGCCTGAGGACCACAGGATATAAAGCACACATGCCCTGAAAAGCATTGTTTTTTGCTCTTCATTGATTGGATTATAAACTTCATATTGGATTATTAACTCCAGAGTCTTCCTCACTCCTATATCCCTGGAGTTCAGCTAAATTCAATAAGTCATAAAGACACTAACAAATATTGAGTGAATGAGTCATGGTCCTGACTGCCATGGCAAAAGCAAGATGACTACTGCTGACCACATGACTGAGGGCACCACTGACCACTGCTACCCTAGTCACAGGGACCATCTCCTTTCCCTCCAAAGAAGCAAATATGTCCTTTCATTATGTCCAAAATCCACAGATACCAAAGGTGATAGTGTTCTCTGTTTGTGATGAATATGCCACAAATAATATAAATGATATGGTGATTTTAATTATTTACCAGATTTCTGCAGTCCTCTTCTTTTATGCCTTAGGCTAAAGGACAATCTTCATGACAGGTACTGTGCTGTTCTCAGAATCACCTCACTCCTCTGAATTTTGTTCTATTGTCTTCGAAATAAACCTCCACAGTTTATTTTTTCCCCTTAGAACATCCATTCTTAAAGTTATATTATGTGTACATTTATGTTTATCATATATATACGTGTATATATGTATATATAATATGTACATACAAAAGATGCATGTGTATACATATATATGTGTGTATACATGTATGCAAGTACATATGTATGTCTACTGTGTGTTATGTGTAATTGTGTATATAATTATATAGCATACAATATTATGTAATATGGCATATCATATTGTAAGTTTATTATATTTATTCTATGCATACATGGATATATGTATGCTTATTATATACATGCATATCATACACACATGTGATTGACATATATGAGAAAAAAGCCTTTAAATAAAACAGTCTGTTTTGAGTGTTAATTTCCAAATGTTTATTTCTAGAAATTGTTGCCGACCCTAGCTTTCTCCTGAGGGAAATGGTTCTCATCTTTGCCCACTTAGTATCTCCGATCCTGTATCTAACATAATAAACATTTGGGACCATATGACCAAGTCTTCACGCATGTAAGTCCAGGCATGGCAGAATTTTTTAGTAGTTGTTGTTGAAAAATTATTTTGAATTTCGTTCTCCATATATTTTCTTCCACTTTCCATTTCGAACTGGTTATTCATGCCTTTTGTGTTTCTTGCCCAAGATTTATGGGGCTCGAAGACAAGATTCCTTCCTGGTTTTTGTTATTCTGAAGCCTACCCTATTTTGAGAGATTAAGTTAAGTGCCAATGAAAGTGAGAAAGTATATTTGGGGGAGAAAAAAGAAGGAAGTGGGCGAGGTAAATTTTTAAGGTTGAAAAGAAAAAAAATAACAGGAGTGGTAGCTCATGTCAGTAATCCCAGCACTTTGGGAGGCAAAGGCAAAAGGGTTACTTGAGCCCAGGAGATCACGAGGAGCTTGAGCAATATAGTAAGACTTCATCTCTACCAAAAAAAAAATTTTAAAATTAGCTGGGTGTGGTGGTGTGCACCTGTAGTCCCAGCTACTCAGGAGACTAAGGAGAGAGGGCTGCTTGAGCCCAGGAGATCTAGGCTGCAGTGAGCTATGATCACACCACTGCACTCCAGTCTGGGCAACAGAGTGAGACCCCCAACTCAAAAAAAAAAAAAAGTGGTCAGGATTGGTGGGAGTTGAGGAGAACTAGGAAAGGTCTGGCAATTAGTAGGCTTCAGACACAATTTCTGCCAGGAGTAACTAGGAAGACAGGGCTCTAGGCAGGGGCTTCCCAGAAGTAACTCAGATTGCTGAACTGCTGTGTGGCTCAAGAGTGGAGATTGACAGGACTTCCTTCCACATGCTTGGACTAGGAGCAGAACCAAAAGGACAGTGGAGCCCTTTCAGCCATTTCCTGGATCTCATACATGGGGGGGGACCCATAAAAAAAACAAATATTTTTTGGAGTGTAGAACCCTTGTAGTCCAGGATTCCCCTGCTAGGTAAGTGTTCTAGGAACACATCAGCATCAGTATACAACCTAGCATTATTGTGAGATGCTACGTTCAACTTCAGTAAATTTGGGGGAAGAGATTTTTTCAACATGTTTGCCCATTTCATGATGGGTGCTGTATGAACACATCAGCCCACACTTGTGCTCAGTATTCAACAGTTTTTGACCAAAATGGCATGACCCATGCCCCACCCTCCCTATTCACCCAATCTCACCGTGACCAACTTTTGTTTCCTTGGATGAAAACAAGTCTTCAAAGGGAAACATTTTGCTGATATGGAAGAGGTGAAACAAAAAAATGGCAGAAGCACTGAAAGGCATCAAAATGGACAAATTCAGAAACTGTTCTGAGCAGCGGAAAAAGCATCTTCATAGGTATATTGCACCAAATAGAGAGTACTTTGAAGGTGACTGAAGTTTAAACATGTAAAAATAAGCTCACAGTTTTTAATAAATAAATTCCAGTTTTGGGGGCATTTTTCTTTGCACAATGATGAACAGGACAGATACGCCAGAGCTTATAGCCTAGAAGCAGGGTAAACTAGTAAACAGATAATTGAATGTAGTATGTTAAAAATAACAACAGGATGAGATAAGCTTATTAGAGGAGATATAAAGAACACCTAACTTAGATTTAGGAAGTCAAGGAAGAGAATATTCCTCCAGGAAGAGACTTGGAAAAAAGAGAACACAGAATACTGAAAGAAGTGAGAGTTAAACATGGAATTCAAGGCAGGGTATGGAGAAATTCGTCCAGAGAGGTCACCAAGATCCAGGTCACTGATGGCTTTAAGAGCAACATAAAGGACTTGGGCTTTTAAGTGGTTGCTCAAACTTTCATAGCTAGTACAAACTTTCATCAGACTTCTAAAGAGATGATCATGCTACCATTGCATTTTGCATACAATTAGCTACAGCTATTGATTCAGCAAGAAAAGCATCTCTGATTTGTAAAATTGCTGGTTTGTATCTTAGAGCTGTGGTGTTCATTAAGTGGGGAGTGGCCGTGTAGGGGGTAGTTGTGAGTCACAATTTTTGTTTTTGTTTTTGTTTCACCAGAAAAGAGCAGTTTCTACTCTGGCCACTACCTTAAAATGCCTCCTCATTGCACAGGATCCACTTTGTTTTGCTTCCTTTGTTGCAATATCAAACATCCCCATGATTGCAACAGCTCACATCCACTTGTGTGTGAAATAAGGAAGGGGAAATTTACTTCTACTTTCAATTTAGGCTTATGCCATCAGCTTTTTTTTTTTTTTTTTTTTAGCCTCAAATTTTATTATTTCTTTCATTTTATTTTATTTTATTTTAGAGTTGTGGGGCACATGTGAAGATTTACTACATAAGTTACATACAGGTGAAGTTTGGGCTTCTAGCTAGCCTTCTCTCTCCCCGATAGTGAACCAGATACCCAGTTCTGTTGTCACCCTCCCTCTTCCCTTTCTCCCTCCCTCCTCTAATAGTGTCCAGCATCTGCCAATCCCACCCTTGTTATATCATCAGCTTTTAACACTTCAGGTCTGAGAGTGGGCCTGATTGAAAAACTAACCAGATTGAATGATTTACTAGACAAGAAAGACTTTCAATCCACTCAGAGTAACACAGGCCCAGGCAACTTGGGGCTTAGCACTGCCAGGTGATTTGCTCAAGGGTAGGATAAATTAAGTTCCCCAAAGTAAAAATCTAATGCAGTCATATTCTTAAAACTGTCAACGATGTCACCAGCATTTGGAAAATTAAAGACAGCTTAAACATTAACATTGTAGTTTCTAGTTCAAAAGCAAGGAGTATTGCCTTAACCAGTAGCTAACAATTTCTATTTCCAAGGGCTGGAGAGATTCCAATGAATGTTCTACCTTTCAAGGCAGTTGGATAAACAAATCATTATGATTCAGCTGACTTTATAGTCACAGTGTGCAACAGAATTGTACCTTAAAATTTAAAGAAAGTTACAAATATTTGAGAGCAAACAATGGATTTTAAAATGCTTTTTGTACTCCTGAGTGGCACGAAATAATTAAAAAGAAAAAAGTTTATCTACACAGTTATCTTACAGCCAGCTAGATAATAAAATTAGTTTAGAAGGTGATATGCATTTGGTTTCATTTAGCTTGATAACTTATCGATCTTTTGTTATGTTTGAACTTTTTCAACTTTGGTAAATTCTACTTGGAATCCATAATGCAGGTTGCTAAAGAGTTTATAAACACCATATTTTCTCTTCTCTGTAATGCCTAGGTGTGCTGATCACTAGGTCTTCATGACAAAATTCAAAAATGCAATGGTTTCTTACACCAACTACCAAAGGTTATGGTCTACTGTGAGGGATCTAGGCAGCCTTGTGAGGGCCCTGCATAGACCAAACTGTTTTCTGTGTTTCAATCCAGTCTTCCAATGCTAGGAAGTTCACAGTGTTGCTGGGGTTGCTGGCATAACTTGGCAACTCTTTGATTCCATTATGTCAGTGAGATAGCAGCCATCATGACACTCTGGTCATCTGCCAGGATAAGAGACAAGACTGGAAGTTTCAGGATGCGGCACTGTTGTATAATACAGGCGAAGCGAAGCTTTAAACCACAATTACTAATTTCTTCACCGTGATTCTCCAAACAAGCAAGATTCATTTAAATCAAGAGTTTGAGGCAAGGGCGCTATCTTGACCTTCTACCTTAATAAGTAAGGGGGGGAAAAAAAAGGAAAAGTCTTTTATTCTGACACAGTCATAGGTTTCAGAACCCCTAGACAAAACAATTGGAAGCCAGAGGTTTATAGAAAAATAAGGAGATTGTGAAGTTAGACTTGTTAGGTGAATGCCATATGGAAATAAATAACAATATTAGAACATGATTTGCATCTGAGTTTTATTGCAAAGGAGCATACTCTCTGTAGCTGAATTAAAGTGCTGAGCTTCAGATTAAACCAAACTCAATAAATATCCTATTGGAGACTAAGAACATAACAAAAGAGATCACAAAATAATACACTAAACACAATTCTCATCTATACCACTATTGTCTAAAATAGATTTGGAGATTATCATTTACCTGGAAGATTATAAATCCTCTGAGGCAATTATACAAAAGTGGATCTAATGTTGATATTAAAAACTACTTTAACATTTCAAAAGTTATTTATCACAGTCCTTTGATGAAATTTACAACAATAACGAAAAGGAACATGAGTAAAATATCTAATACAATATCTAAAATGTATGCTTAGAATGATTGCTGTTATTGTTGCTATTTACAAAGCCTGACATAGTCCCAAGAAAATCAACAGTTACAAACCTATGTCACTTGACTAAGACATATGATTCTTTATTTCCATATGAATATAGATTATATTTTTTAAAGACTGAATACATTATGAGCACTGCACTTACTAGTTTTTTTATTGGCATAAATTCCTACTGCAAAATTTTTAAAAAGAGCACCTAGATATCTTTATTTTACTGAGAATAACTCTCTAGACACCTCTAACTAGTCAGCACAGTCATTCCTACTTTTGTAACTAGGAAGGCTTAATTTTAAAAACAAACTCATAAATCTGTGAATAAGAAGACCTACCTTTAACATGGATCAAAATTAATGAGGAAACCTGAGAGGCATTCCTATTCACTTAAGCTAATTGACAAACTACTTTTACCATTCACCTCCTCTATTCTAGGCATCGTAAGAGGTGCTGAAGATTCAACAAAGAAGGAAGCATGAGCTCTGCTTTCAAGGAAATCAGAATCTCTCAGAATTTGCCATGTTTCAATGTCTAATGAGGCAAACGGCGGTTACCAAGCTTTCTTTTAGAAATTAGCTTTTTTGTTTTTTGTTTTGTTTTTTAGAGTCTCACTCTGTCACCCAGGCTGTACTGCAGTGGTGTGCTTATAGCTCACTACAGTCTCAACCTCCTGGACTCAACAGATCCTTCCAACTCAGCCTGCTGAGTAGCTGGAACTACAAGTTCATACCACCACACCCTCAGTTAATTTTTTTTTTTTTTTTTTTGTATAGAGACAGGGTCTCACTATCTTGTCCAGGCTGATCTCAAACTACTGGGCTCAAAGGATCCTCTTACCTCAGCCTCCAAAGTGCTGGGATTACAGGTGTGGCTTGCACCTAGCCTGCAACTGGTATTATTATGTAAGAGAGTGATTACAAAAAGTTTAGAAGTAATAATAAAGTTTAATAAAGTGATAGAACATAAGATTTATGTTAAAATAATAGTTTGCAATGCAACAACAATAGTTTGTAAATAAATAAGAAAAAGTTTATATAAATAGCAACAAAATAATAAATGCAAAAGAAACCCACAAAAATCTGAGATTGTCCTACAAAAAAATACGTCAGTCTATTAAACATACACACAAGCCAGGCTCGGTGACTCAGCCTGTAATCCCACGTCTTTGGGAGGCTGAGGTGGATTATCTGAGCCCATGGGTGCGAGACCCGCCTGGGCAACTTGGTGAGACCTCATCTCTACAATAAATCAAAAA
>NW_007249738.1:79174-102249 GCF_000164805.1 Carlito syrichta | reverse complement strand
AAAAAAAAAAAAAAAAAAATACACATACGAGTACACATCCACAGAAAACACATCAAAACAAAACAGAAAACACATCAAAATTATTACAAGACATGACAAGATTTAAGTAGGTAAATATTTACATATCTGGATAAAAAATAAATATAATAAAGATCTATAAATACATTAATTTATCCCAAATTAACTTACAAATTTAACCTAATCTCAATCAAATGGCACTGGTTTTATTATCATTAGTAGAATTAAACATAATTTTCTAAATTTCATCTAGAAAAGCAAGTTTGTGAGAAAAGCTAGGAAATTTTTGAAAAAGAAATTATAGGAGATCTCTATTAGATATGAAAGTATATTTTTTCGGAAAAATAATAAAACAATTGTTGAAAATATTGTTAGACAATGAAACAGAATTGATAGATCTAAAACAGAGTTTAGTGTACATAAAAACCTAAACATCGTGAATCACTGGGGGAAGAAATAGATTATTATATAAATAGTTCTGAAGAAATGCACAAATTACTGGAAGAAGATATCAAGTTTCCTTCTCACATTAGTATAAACATCATAATAAATTCCAGATGGATTACGGGGCTACATGTGAAAAACAAAAATGTGGAAGTGCTTTCTGAGCACAAATGTCTTAAAAGACAACCAGAAAGATTATTACATTTACACTTAACTGCATTTTTACGAATTAAATTCTGGAAGCTCTTTCTGAACCTATTCTGGTTCAGGGGTTGCCTGATTCACATAAAAAATCAATAAATAAGTAATATGTACATACATACATATATACACAAAAATCTAAACATACACTAAAATGTATTTAGTGAAGGATAAACAATATATTTGCAAAACGCATATTGGGTAGAAAGTTAATTACCCTTTCTTTTTTCCTTTTCTCCTTTCTTTTCTTTAACAAACATGGATTGGGTTTTGGCCGACACTGTGAATTGAACATTCAACGGCAAACAACATAGTTTCAGTTCCCAGGACTGCTACTATCCACAGGGTACCTCTGCAGGAACCGGAGAAAAAGGCGCCACCTGTTGGTTGCAGATCGTGGAATAAAGAAGAGCTGGATTTCAGGCTCTCCTCTCTATCCTCAACCTCGCAAGAAACTTGCACGGCCCTCTTTGGGTTCCCTCTAACTCCACTCATAATTTAACAGGCAAAAAAAAAAAAAATCAATTAAACAATTACTATGCAAGTATGCAGAGCAGTACAGAGAACGGGGCTCTTAACCAGAACCAAGGTCAAGGAGTGGTAGCTGGGGGAGGGGCAATTAAACTGAGAAGTCTGCAGGTGGAGACAAAACCTTGTGTACAAAGGTGAGATCTTAATTCTTTTTTTTTTTTTTTTTTTTTTTAGTTGGAGTCTCACTCAGTCGCCCAGACTGGAGTGCAGTGGCCGCTCCCAGTCACCACAGCCTTGACCTGCTGGGCTCTGGCAATCCTTCCACCTCAGCCTTCCAAGTAGCTGGAACTACAGGCGCGCGCTGTAGGAATTACCACGCCGGCTAATTTTTTGATTTATTGTAGAGATGAGGTCTCGCCAAGTTTCCCAGGCAGGTCTCGAACCTGCGGGCTCAGGCAATCTACTGACCTCAGCCTCCCAAAGGCGCGGGATTACAGGCTGAGCCACCGAGCCCGGCGGAGATCTTAATTCTTAATGAGATTTTACAACGAATAAAGAAAAATAAGCTGGCATCACAAAATAAAATTAGGCAAAATACACTAAAATTCACAGATTATTAACTAAAAATCATGAAAAGTTGCTTATCTTCTCAAGTAATCAAAGAAATACAAATTGAACCAGCAATGGTAATACTAATTGAGGACACTTGATAATTTGTGTCAAAAGGCTTGCAAGAGCTCATAATCTTTGTTCAAGCAATTTTTATTTTAAAACTAATAGCAGGCCTGACATGGTGGCTCACGCTTGTTTTTTGTTTGTTTGTTTGTTTTGTTTTGTTTTGAGTTGTAGTCACTCTGTCGACCAGGCTGGAGTGCAGTGGCACGCTCCCAGCCACCGCAGCTTCGAGCTGCTGGGCTCCAGTGATCCTTCCGCCTCAGCCTTCCAAGTAGTGAGCCCAGTACTTCGGTAGGCCGAGGTGAAAAAATCGCTTGAGCCCAGGAGTTTGAGACCAGCCTGGGCAACAAAGCGAGACTCCCATCTCTACCAAAAATATAAAAATTAGCCAGTTGTGGTGCTGTGCCTGTAGTCCCAGCTACTTGGGAAACCAAGACAGCAGAATCGCTTGCGTTCAGGTGTTCAAGGCTGCAGTGAGCCTCTGTCTCAAAAAGACAAAACAAAAAACAAAAAAAAAGGAAAAAACTCTCTAATATCAAATAAAAGCGACAATAATATAAATGTAAAGGCATTCATGATTAAACATTATGGGTGACATCACTGAGGAATGAATAAATAAAATGTTATACATATGTCCACACAGTGAAATATTATTTGGTCATAAAAGGAATGAAGTCCAGATATATGCTACACTATAGATGATTCTTGAAAACATTATGCGAAACGAAACTAGCCAGTCACAAAAAAACAAATAGAGAAGTGGTTGCTTGACGCTGAGGAGCAGGGAGAGACTAGGATAAGTGGATAGGGGGTTGGTAACTACAGGGTACTGGAATTCCTTTTAAGAAAATTGTTACATTTGAAAATGTTCTTAGATTGTAGTGATGGTTACATATAAAAATCATAAGATTTTTTTTACTTATTTTCCTTTCTCTTTGTCCTTTTCTTCCTCCATGCATGATTACTTGCATGTCGATATTTCAGCAGAGGGTAAACACTGACAATTGATTATCTTCCTATCATAACTCCTGGGGCTGCCCACTAGATTAGTGAACCTGTTTTCCTTTTAACGAACAATGATCCTTAAGCCATGCCGACCTCCTTGATGTCATCCAAAAGTTTGATCAGCCAAGGGACAGGAGCAACTTTGATCACTGAGAAACTCACTTCCCACATTCCTTTCTCATAAAAGCCCCCAGTTATGTTCAAAGGTCAGATCTGAGAGCTTACCTCTCCTGCCTTCATGCTTTGGCCAAATCATATAAACATTTCTCTGCTCCTCAGTGTCGTTGTGTCAGTGTTTGACTCTCTGTGCATCGAGCTCTTGAGCTTAACTTTTGAAGTTCTACTATACATATACTAAAAACCATTGAATTGCACACTTTAAATGGGTGAATTATATGGTATGTGAATTAATCTCAATAAATCTGTTTTAGAAAAAGTATGTACAATAGCAGAAAAGAAAGAAAAGCCTAATATCCAAAAATTTCAAATAGACAGTATCATGATAAAAGTATAAATTAGAATAATATGTGTGAAAAAAGCATTGCATAATATGATGTCAAAGAAAAACGAAGTATTATTTATAACTATATAATATGGACATTAATTATTTCTGGGTGTTAGTATTTGTGGGTGACTTTTCTCTCTTCCTTACGTGTTCATTAAAACTATTATTTGCCAGGAACGGTAGGTTTACACCTGTAAACCCAGCACTTTGGGAGGTGGAGGTGAGAGGATTGCCTGAGTTCAAGTGTTCGAGACCAGGCTGGGTAACTTGGTGAGACCTCATCTCTACAATAAAAAAAAAAAAAGCTGTGTGTGGTGACATGCACCTATGGTTCCAGTTACTTGGAAGGCTGAGGTGGAAGGATGATTACCTGAGCAAAGCAGGTCAAGGCTGCAGTGGTCGTGAGCATGCTATTGCACTCCAACCAGGGCAACAAAGTGAGACTCCTACTGAAAAACAAACAAACAAACAAGCAAACAAAACACTATTCTGTAGCATAGGCATGTATTGTTACAATTAAAGGAAATAACACATTAGGAAAATGTTCAAACAATTGGTTAAGATTAAGAAAATGCCCAAAACTAAACTCCCAGTCCTGGATGTCCTGGAAGTTAAAATATTGAAATTTAGTAGTTCATCAGGTTTCTTTTTTGTTCCCATTTTTTTTGTAAGTGTACTATTTTACACAATTAGCTTTATGCTCTATACTTCCTGTGGTGAGCCACAAGCTATTTAAAAGTTTTTTCTCTCATGTTAGTCATTCAGAAGAAAAAGCAAGCTGTTCACAAATGATATACAGCTCTAAAAATCCTATTTTCTTCTTAGGATTTGAACATAAAAAGAACAAAAAGAAAGAGAAGTGATTCAACGGGTTCTTCATAATAAGTGTCAGAAGGAGACGATTTCTAAGCTGCTGATTCACTTAGAAATGAAAAACAATATAAGGAATCACTAATAGAATTCTTGAAACCATAATCCAACTTTTAGAATTATTCATGCTGATCTTCCTCCCAATGTGTGGAGTGTAAGCCGCTTAGAAGCAATTTTTTAAAAAGTCATCTTTATCTTTTCCAAATGAAAAGAACATACTGTAGTTATGTACAGAAATACCTATAGTTTTAAAAATTCATATGTGGAGGTGGAATAACTTGTCTATTATTTGCTTTAAAATAAATCAGTAAAAGTAAATAAAAGGAAAAAATAAATGAATGAAGCACATGTGGCAAGATTTTGATAATTATCAATTCTAGATTATTGATATATTTGGGCCTATTGTATGAGTATGCTTAATAACAATATATTTGAAATGGAAGGGGTATTTTCAAATTTCCTTAAGACTATAAATACGACTCAAAGAATTACATACATCTTAGTGGAAACTTACAAATATTAGTTAATATAAATATACTAATGATGCTTACATTTTTGTTGTAACTCCAAACATCAGTATGCTATGTGGAAAAAAAAATTACTTGAAAATTAGAAGAAGTTCTAAGATTGTTCTAAGACAATACAAATAATTGTTCTTGTTTTGTTTCTGACCTTAGGAAAGAGATCTCAACTTTTCAGTATTAAGATGATTTTAGCTGTGGACTTGTAACATACAGGTTTTATTGTATTGAGGTACATTCCTTCTATACCAAATATATTGAGAGTTTCCATCATGAAAAAATGTTTAATTTTTCAAGTTCCTTTTCTGCATCTACTGAGATGATCATATGATATTTGTTCTTCATTTTGCTAATGTGTGTATCACATTTGTCGATTTTGTGTGTCAAACTATCCTTGAATTTCAGGGATAAAGCCCACTTGGACATATATATATATATGAATATATACATTTTCCAATTTCCTTCCTGTTATAGATTTCCAGTTTCATACCATTATGGTCAGAAAAAATACTTGTTGTGATTTTAATCTTCTTAAATTTGTTGACTTGTTTTGTGGCATAACATTGATCTATCTTGGAAAATGTTCCATGTGCACTTGAGAAGAATGTATATTCAGTTGCTACTAAATCAAATATTCTTTATAGTTCTGTTAGGTTCATTTGGTAAAATGCAATTCAAATCCAATGTTTCCTTATTGGTTTCTGTCTAGACGATCTACTCATTATCAAAAGTGGAATATTACAGTACCCAACTATTATTGTATTGCTTTCTATTTTTTCCTTTCAGATCTATTAATATTTGCTTTATATAAGAAAACTTTGTTATGCAACCAGTCAGTGTCACATAATCTTAAGCTGTTTACTAGTTGTATAATTGTTGAACTAGTTACTGTGGCTCTAAGTGCCTGTGAAATAGTGTCTGTCTCACAGGTTGTTGTGAGGATCAAGTATAAAATATTTATAGCCAGACATGGTGGTGCATACCTGTAGTCCCAGCTATACAGATAGTTGAGACAAGAGGATCACCTGAGTCCAGGAGTTTTGTGGCTAAAGTGTGCTGTGCTGGTTAGGTCTCAACTGGTGACCCTTATTTTCTCCAGAGAATCAGCAGGTCACTGCCAGGAGACTCTTCTAAAGATGTGTGACAATCTAGGTGGTATTTATGCTTTATTTTAATATCTTGGAAGAAAAATTAAGAAATACAAATTATGAGCACTGCAACATTTTTAAATAGACTTTTACTAATTCGTCACCATCTCAAGAAAAAACTGTATTTATCATTCTGATTTCTGATTGTTTTTCAACAAGACTTTAAGATTTTTGTTGTACATCAGTAAAGGTACCTGATCTCAGACCAGGCAAAGTGAGGACCAAAGGGAGGCCCAAACTTTACCTGTATGATGACCACTTGTATACCTAATCTTGAATTGTACCCCACATCTTTAAAATAAAAAAAAATTTTTGTTGTAAAAATATGGTTTTTCAAATAACGTCTGTATATTTCTTTCCATATCTCTGTAATTGACGCAAAAAAAAAAACCTCAAAGCCAACAGTACTTTCAATTCGTTTTATTTATTTATTTATTTATTTATTTTTGAGTCGGGGTCTCATGGAGTACAGTGGCACAATCACAGCTTACCACAGTCTCAACCTCCTGGACTAGGCAATCCTTCCATCTCAACCTCTCGGGTAGCTGGGACTACAGACGTGCACCACCATGCCTAGCTAATTTTTTAATTTTTTTTGTGTAGACGAGGTCTTGCTATGGTGCCTAGGCTAGTCTCAAATTTCTGGGCTCAAGCAATCCTCCCACTTCGATATCCCATAGTACTGGGATTATAGGCATGAGCCATCATGTCTATTGAATCAGTTTTTAAGTATAAAACATGAAATTCGACATCAGCATCTACCATAATGTTTTCTCCTATAGTAAGGACTCAAAAAAAAAAAAACCATGCAGAATACAGTCAAAAATTTATTCAAAATAAACAGTCTTATAATTTAGCAATATTAAAGAGGTATTTGGAAAGATATAAGCAGGAGATTTAAGCTTACCTCAAGTACATTCAATCCTTAAACAACACGGGGGTTGGGCACTAATCCTGCCACACAGCTCAGACTCCACATGTAAATTTTGACTCCTCCAAAACTTAACTATTAATAGCCTACTGTTGGTCAGAAGCCTTATCAATAACATAAACAGTGAATTAACACATACAGTATATGTTATGTATTATGTACTGTATTATTACAATAAAGTAAGCTAGAAAAAAGAAAATATTATAAAGAAGATCAAAAGGAAGAGAAAATATATTTACGATTTATTAAATGGAAGTGAATCATCATAAAAGGTCTTCACCTCACTATCTTCATGTTGAGTAGGCCGAGGAGGAGGAAGAAGAGGTGTTGGTCTTACTGTTTCAGGGATGGCAAAAGAAAATCCACATATAAGTAAACTCACACAGTTTAAAACTGTGTGGTGCAAAGGTCAACTATAGTTATTTCTAAGTCAATGGACAAAAAAAAAAGTTATAATAAATATAGAAGCTCTTAAAAATCCTACACATTTTTATGCCTATGCATACTGATTCAATATTAAAGTAAAATACAATATGGCCTCAGTATTTGAATTGCTTTAGTATCTGAACTACAATATTTAACACAGCTTGTTTTGTTATGTTTTGTTAGTGCAAACTCTTTTCATTTTAGACGAGCATTTTCTCTAAGAGGTTTCTGATTGTAAATATTCTGGATAAAATTAAAGATGAAAATTTCTGGGAAATTTGCTTTGGAGCTGAAAAGAAAATCTAAATTGAGAGATTAAAATTAATTTTTGGTAGTACAACTCAACTACTACATTAAAAATTTAAATATTCTGAAATGCATTCTATCTACTAAACCTTGACATTTTAAATCCTCTAAGACAATCTGCAATATGTTAACCTTTCAATTATTAGTGAATGTCAAGAACCACTTGGACTATGGATCCTATAATGAGGAGAGACCAAATCCAAGAGTAAAATAACTGGGACTTGGTGTTCTATTGAACTTAAAATTTCACAGAACATTAACATCATACAAGGCCACTCTGTGACTGGGATGGGTCAAGACAAAAGCAAGACCCCGGTGTGATCATGTTTGAATGCAAATAAAAACATGAACATTGCCCAGTGCACGAGAAATGACCAAATATTTCCCTACCCTGGCTAATAAAAATGATTGCTGCTTCTTTAGAAAGTATGTGATTAGCCAGGATCAGGCCTTTTCTCTCAGATAAGACCTAACTAGAAATTCAATCACAGAGTTACTCCTGTTTCCTAACAATATCCAACCCAAAGCAAAGTCCCTCTTCCTGAGACTTCCCCAAAATCACCTAACACAAGCAAAAATTCTATAATAAGAATTTTCAAACAGCCTCTAATTAATATACTACTTAGATTGTTTTAGGATTCACAGTTTCTTTTGCTGTTAAAAGTAATAAATCCAAAGTTTTCAATCAGGGTATATCCCTGATGGTGTTGGCTGAAGGGTATTTGACAAACATGTGAGAGAATCCCATTTTGTTTTCACATTGTCAACCTTTTCTTATTTACTCTTTCCTTTCTCTCAGCATGTTTATCTATTTTCTGCTTTGGGACAGTAAACATCACTAGCCATACTCTACATGAAAAGCCTACAATTCTCCATGTTCTTACCCTGTGTCAACAAGGTTAAGTTCAAACCATAATGGGCAGTAGAAGACCCAGCAGGTTCACCAATGCAGGGAGAGCATTATGTAAAAGTTGACATTCAATCACCTTGCTCTTAATTCCTTGTGGGATCACTCTATCAGTCAGGGCCCTGGAGGAGAGGACAGGTGAGTAGCAATCAGCAGAGTGGAAATAGTATGTTGTATTGTGTATGTTTCTTTTCATTAAAAGACTAAAACTTCCTTCTTATGAGTTGCCTTTAGCTAACTGAAGATTATAAGACATCAGAATTCCAAGCTATGATTCCTAATTGAGAAGAATACTTCACATTTGGCCATAAGAGCTACATGAGGCAGATTTTTTAAAATGTAGGCCACAACCTATTTGTGTGCCAAGAAATCAATGTTGTAGATTAGGATCAAAAAGGAAAAAACAAAAATAGTTTATGATCAGAGTTTTTTTTTTTTTTAATAAGAAATATAAAAGAATACACAATTTCAGAGTATACTGGGTGTTTTTTTGTGAGGGGGAATTTTTGAAAATCTCAGTGTGGTTAACAGTTTTATAACATTACACCACTTATAAGTAGCAAAGTAGGGACTTGAATTCAGACCATCTGAATCCATACCACATGCATTTGACTACATTGTGCATCTCAGTTTTGCTGAGTTCCAATAACTTAGATTCCAAATTCCTTAGGTGATAGTTTTCTGAAACATGAATATAGTGATTGAAGGTACAGATCTTGGAGTCCAAACCCAAACAAATTCGTTTACCTCCTTGTGTCTCATCTATGGGAATAACAACCGAACCTACTTATGAGGTTTGTTATGGGCTGAACTATGTCCTTCCAAAATTCATGTACAGAATTTCTAATCCTCAGTATCTCAGAACATGACTATATTTGGAAATGTAGAGATAATTAGATTAAAGTGGGAGTGTATAGGATGGGCCCTAATCCAGTATAACTAGTGTCTTCATAGGAAGAGGAGATTAAGACACACACGCACAGGGAGAGAGAGAGAACAAGAGAGAGCAAGAGAGAGGAATGGAAAGAAGGAGGGAGAGAGGGAAGAAGGGAGGCCACACATGTATGTGCACAGAGGAAAAACCTGTGAAAGCACAATGAGAAGGCAGCTACCTGCATGACAAAGAGAGAAACCTCAGAAGAAAACAAACCTGCCAACATCTTTTTCTTTGACTCCTAGACTCCAGAACTGTGGGAAAATAAATTTCTGTTGTATATGCCATTCAGTCTGAATCTGCAGTGTTTTGTTATGGCAGTCCTAATGAACTGTTATGAAGTTAATATATAAAAAGAACCCTAGTAATATGAGTTTCCTGTTGTTACCACTGCCCTCAAAGTTCATCTTCCATATATCTTGAATTCTTAATGCTCACTTCCTACTTGTATGTAATTAGATATGCCTGTTACTGTATGTTTTTCCTGCTAATTTGTAAGCCTCCAAAAGAGCAAGGTGCCTTGTTGACCTGTTCAAATACAAAAGTGTTTGGAATGTACTATTAAGGGCTCAATAAATATTTATTAAATTAATGAAGGCCTCATAACCAATGTAGGTGCTCTGTCATATTATTTTTACTAAACATTGGTCAATTGGATTTGAATAATCTCTTTCATACTCATCTCCAGATTCATCTACTTAAATATATATATATTTAAGGATGTAATGTGGATTACAGAACTGAATCTTATTTTTCTACTGACCTTACTAAAATATGTTGAAAGAAATATAGAGGAAATAGTTGCATAGAATATAATGACAGAGTGTTTGGGGAACCATAGAAAACACATCAGGGTGTCATCAAGAATGGCCTCCCAGGGGTGAAAGCACATTGGCTATAGGTATGCTCCCTCCTACTCTCTAGTAGGGAAGGCTTTTACCTCTAGGACAGTGACATATTCAGCATAGGAATAAGGGTCATTTGTGATCCCTGAGTCTGATGTAGCAGGATCAAAACCACCCAGACAACATCCCCAATCCAATTCCAGAAACACAGGCACCATTTAATAATCTTATCTATGTCAATGTTCAAGACTAAGAGCTTACATTGGGGGATAGAATCCTGGTTGTGTACCAGGCCTTCTGGGACCCTACTGAGATTTATGTTCCTGAGTGTGAAGTAAGAAGAAAGATGAAAATGAAAGATTTACTTTGAGAAAGGCAATCTGTTTCACCTGTTTCATACCATACTTGAGAATACAGTGGTACCCAAGAGGTAGCAACCTTAAAGTAGCAGATAACTATCTAGGTGTGGTAGTGTACAACTGAAGTCCCCAGCTATTCAGGAGGCTGAGGTGGGAGGATCACTTGAGTTCAGAAATTGAAGGCTGCAAATATGATTACAACATTGCACTGCAGGCTAAGCAAAAGAGTGAGACCCATCTGGGCTCAGTGGCTCAGCCTGTAATCTCAGCGCTTTGGGAGGCCGAGGTAAGTGGATTGCCTGAGCCCGTGGGCTCAAGACTCGCCTGGGCAACTTGGCAAGACCTCCTCTCTGCAATAAATCAAAAATTAGCTGGGCATGGTAGCGTGTGCCTGTATAGTTCCAGCTACTCGGAAGGCTGAGTCGGAAGGTATAGCCAGAGGTCAGCAGGTCGAGGCTGCAGTGGCTGGGAGCATGCCACTGCACTCCAGTCTGGGCGACAGAGTGAGACTCCAACTCAAAAAAAAAAAATAGTGAGACCCTATCTCAAAAAAAAAAAAAAAAAAAAGCAGTTAAGATTCAGTAGGGAAAACAGCAACATAACTTATTGAGGTAAAACTACTCCTTACTCTATTAATAAGACAATGATTGTAACTCACCCCATAACAAAGACTGGAGTATCATTAAGCCTTCAATATATCAGTGTAGAATGTTATTTGGTCAAAATAATCAATAAAACAGGAAGAAAGCAAATTGTGAAACAGACAGATAGTCTTGCTTAATTTCTTTAATATACACCTTGTCTCTAACACAGAGAAGTTCTGAGTCAAGAAAACTTAAAGATGAGTTAACAAATCTAGAGGGAATCAAAAAGAATACAAAGCTAGAGTAGCATAGGAGGTAAAGTGACTTTGGTATGAGCAAATACCCATGACTCTCTAGTCTGCAAAGATAAGATAAAAATCAAAGTTCAGAATATAATGATGCATTTAGATAAGACACATGTAAACTTTTTCACCAAATCACTGAGATTTGAAATGAGAAGGCACAGATTTGAGGAAACATCATTAATGTATGGGAACTAGGAGCTCATTCTAATCCAATCTCCTTTTTAAAAATCAAAGAATTGACATCCAGAGAAGACAGGTGATTTCTCAGGGACACTCTGCTGGTGATAGCGGAGCTCAGAGTAAGTCTTATTTCTCTATCCAATCATCTCTCCCAACTCTATCCAGAGGTCTTATATTACACTGTAGCTGGTAAATGGTACCCAATATAGAATTTCGTTAAGGCTGTTCAATTCATTATCCTTTGGCAATTCTGAATTCAGACAACGGTGAAGGTATTTATTCCAAGGTGAAAAGAGTAATAAGTGTATGCCTTACTACATCTATGGTATTTGGATTTCTACTGATCACTCTCAAAGAGAAAAAATCGTAACCAAAGATTCAACCATCTACATCACTGATCTCTGATGTGGGAGTTAATGCGACCCAGAGACACTTTCCTGGACTTTCTAAAATTATACAACTTAGATATCAACTAATTCCCCAGTATCTCATCAGAAGTGGCCCAGTTTGATGAGGCATCCATCTATTTATCTGTTTTAATGATTTGTGATGACCTCAGTAGTATATCGATATGTAAAGTAGAAAATTGCCAACATGCTTCAACTGGAATCATATCAAAAGGATACTTTTGACTCTCTTAAAACTTACCTACCTGTGATCCTTTGCCTTCCTCATATATCTACTTTTTAAAAACACAAATATCTATTAAAAAAATAGTATCTTGATATAACTTGGTTTCCCAACTGAAAATGTTACCCTTAACTAAGTGCACCTAGAGATTTGGGACACTAGGACATTGGAAAAAGTGATCTTTATAGAGTCAGAAAAGGTCGAAGGGCCTGGAAAGGTGAACAAGGATGTGCCTCAAAAAAAATGTCCTTTCTTAATTTTTGCTCCTGTTCAGAATCATCTGAACAGAAGCAAAAGCTGTGGCTGCTCTGTCTTTTCCTAGAGTGAATGCTTACCTTTAAATGTCCTTCCACAGATTCACTGTCTAAAAGCGTTATTCTCTAAAGTGTTCCTGGGGTGGATGACATGTGAAAGAGGGAAGGAGGGAAGGAAGAAAGGCGAAGGCAAGAGGGAGGAAGATTCACTCTTTTAAAACAGAGTTTACAATTCAAACCCTTAAGGGTAAAATAAATAAATAAATGCAATACAAATTGAGGTATATTCAGTAATTGACTCTAACTTTTGTGTTTAAAGGGATAAGGATCAGTAGAGAATTGAGCTCAGTAATCCCTGGGGCTGCTGTTAATGAGAATCTTGGCAGTGACTCATTTCATCAAACGGAGCTTGAGAAAATTATCCATTACTGATAAGCTTCTTTACTTTGAGTGCAGTCATATAGCCAAGCTTTACAAGCAAAATCTCAAGCAAATATCCTTCTTCTCTAATGTAAAAATAAAACAATAATCTCTACACTCACCATTACTCACTGTACGTGAAGAACACAGCGTTGGAGGTGATTTTAAGGGATCATCTCTCATCCATCTTCTCCTATAGAAATCATCCTAAACTCAAGAAGAGCCTGCATATTTTAAAATATTCTGGGAGTTTTATCAATAACTCTAAAAACCTGAGTGTGAATTTTTTTGAATCGTACGCATAAACAATCTTACTTGTTTAGTTTAAGTTTATAAGTAAATGGTGATGTTAAAAAATAGTCCATCAGATAGCCTATAAAAGCTCTGCTACTGCCAGGAAACTTTAAAATCATGAGGGGGGAAAATCATGCAATGTTACTACATTTAACAGGAACAAAATGTAATTAAGATTGCAATAGGATTTTCAGTAAAATGCATACATGACATGCTAAGTACTCATTAAGTGCTCAATAAATATTTGTTGAATGGATGATTAATGCCTTGCCTTATGGGAAGAAAGGGCCACTTAATGCATGTTTGAAAGCAAGAAAATTTTAAGGACTTGAAGAAATAGCCAAATGTCAATATATTTTGAAACAGCACTATCAAATATGCAATTGATATTTTATCTCTTGCTTATGATGTCAATTAAATAAGGCAATGAATCTTCAGTAGGAAGTTCTTGGAGAGGTCTTCAGATTTTGATAACTTTGTTTTTATAACTTTGAGATGCAGGTAGAAGCACATATCTAGTTATTCTGCTCATTTGGCATAAGAGCATAAGTTTTGATAGACTTTGATTGGCATAAAGGGTGTTCCTGCAAAGGAGCACCTGCCCACCTATCTACAAACGAAATTCATAGCATGGGAAGCAAGTGGCATAATGAGAAGAGTACAGAGTTTGGATTCCAACACCCTTGGGCACAAATCACAGCACTAACATTTATAGTTGCATGGGACCAAGGGCGAGTAACCGTGTTTCCTTTTTTCTCTCTTTTCTTTTTTTTTTTTAAGAAAGAAAAGTTTATTTTAAAGTAAATTAGAAAGAGAAGGGAGAAAGAAGATTCACCTCCCCAAGGTCGGGGAGGGAACCAAAGTCAGGAAGCATGGCAGCAGCCATAGCTCAGAGAGCACATGGCCACACCAGAGTCTAGCAAGGCAATGGCCCCATGTTTCTTATCTGAAAATGAAAACAATAATATTTACCTTTCGGAAGTGTTGTGAGGATTAGTGATAATATATGCAAAATTTCTAATAAATAATATAGATGTTAAATAGATAATAGCTATTATCAAAGTTATAAAAATGATTTAAAAATGAGAAAATGTTTAAAAATAAGACAAGATTATGGAATAACACTCAAGACTAAAATTCTGGGCATAAAACATTCAGAATCTGAACTAATATTTTCTACTCAGTATACTGCTTTTCCTTTTTCTATTTGTATTTAAAAACTCAAGCTTATGAAAACGTAGATGAATAGTACAATGAACACCTGTATATCCTTCACCTAGATTCAACAATTGATAATATTTTGCCACATTTGTTCCCCCCTCTCTCTCTTTCCAATTCTCTCTCTCTCTCTCTCTCTATATATATATATATATGTACATGTATGCGTGCGCGCTTGCACACACACACACACACACACACACACACACACACACATACATATATATTTTGTGTGTGTGTTGGGTCTCACCCTGTCACCCAGACTGGAGTGCAATGGCTGCTCCCAGCCACCGCAGCCTCGGCCCGCTGGGCTCCGGCAATCCTTCAGCCTCAGCCATCCGAGTAGCTGGAACTACAGGCGCACACTACTACGCCCGGCTAATTTTTTGATTTATTGTAGAGATGAGGTCTCACCAAGTTGCCCAGGTGGGTCTCGAACCCACGGGCTCAGGCAATTCACTCACCTCAGCCTCCCAAAGGCACGAGCCACCGAGCCCGGTTTACATATGTATTTTTTTAACTTTTGGAATTAAGTTGAAAATATTACAGTTCACTCCTAAATACTACAGCAAGTCTTTCCTGGGAATAAAGACATTCAACAATCTCACTTATTTTAAGACACTTATTTTAAGACATTGATCAGGAAAAGTAAATATAAACAAGTTGTTCATTGCCATGCACTCAATTCATTTTCTTGAGTTGAAAATCTCTGCACATTTCTTGCTACCAATCTGTAATTATAAGCTTAGAGGACCATAGACTAGAATAAAGGCCTATTGAAGTGTATACAGTAAACTGTTGTATACATTAAGTCATTTAGAAATGATGTATTTTATATAGCTTCATTATCACCAACAGCATTCATGAAAACATGCTTTAACACAGCAATGCAGTTGTTTAAAGATATAAATGACTGTGTAGACACATCTAAAGACCCAAAGCCCAGTTTTCCAAGCATTTTTTATGCCTGCTGACCTTCCCTAGCCTTTGCTCTGCAGTGTCTCTAGACAACAACTCAGCTGCCCTGGGATAGGACTATCACACAATTTGCCTCCGCCCCATAGAACTGCCTTGCAGGAAGATGTTTTCACATTGTTCTTTTTCCTCAGCCTTATCTCTATATTTAACCTTTTCTTCTACCTTTGTTGATATACATTTTTCAGTCAAGTCTGCCTGCGGCAACTTTTCACCCTTGCAAACTCACCTTGATTAACAATTTCCTCTCCCTTGAATTTCTTCTCTTCCAGGTTTTGCTCAATTATCACAGAAAGATCTCATGCCCTCTCCATGTTTTGGCCTTTCTCTGTTGCTTCTCTCTCTCTTTTCAAAGAATTATTGTGAACTAACAAAATACACCCAATCACTGCTAATTAACTAGTTAACATTGGGCAAACTGCTTGAAGCCTCCTAGACTTTAGTTTTCTCTGTTAGAGACCTATGAGCTCTATTTCCAAAATCAGCATTGAGAGTCAGGTTGATAGATTCAGTCCTCAACCTGCCTGAGTGTGTATTTCTGCTACTTGATGACTAGTTTGATGGCTGTGAGTTACTTAACCTTTCACACTTCAGTTTCCTCATTTGTAAATCAGATATGTCCATAAAAGTACTTGCCTCATAATGTTGAGTTAATATTTATAACCAACAACCCTGTGGCTGAAAAAAATGTAATTTTTCTCACTAATGTAAAAATAGACCCACATCAGGAAACATATACCAGAAGCTCTGAGATGAGTGTGGACAATAAAGAGCCAATGGGATCAAACATCCAGAAGTGTTGTTCACGCCTAAAATGTCTTATTAGAATAGTTAACCAAAAATGCCTCCTGCAGCATTCTTATTTTTTTTCTTTGAGTCGGAGTCTCACTCTGTGGCCCAGGCAGGAATGCACAGCCACTGCAGCCTCAACCTGTTGGACTCAGGTGATCCTTCCACCTCAACCTTCCATGTAGCTGGAACTACAGGTGTGTGCCACCACACATGGTTAAGTTTTTTATTTATTGTAGAGATGAAGTCTCGCCAAATTGCCCAGGCTGGTCTCGAACCCCTGAGCTCAGCCAATCATCTCACTTCTGCCTTCCAAAGTGCTGGCATTACAGACATGAGCCACTGTGTCTGGCTTACTTTCTTCTCATCCTCTAATCAAAATTATCTGTCATCAAAATTCATTAAGATAAAATTCTCAACATTAAACAAAATTATTGTCATTATAATAGTCTAATTTTCTAAAATGTCATTGTATATTTTAGGGTATATCCAGGTATATCATGGACTAAATATAATTGGACATAGTTGGGACTTAAACACAGCATACATTATTTATAGGTTTTCATTTTTGTTTAAGTATGAATATCCAAAAGTTGGACACAAGAACCACATACAAATATGTAGTGAGCATATATCAAAGATATTTAACTGCTTAATGAGGGAACCAGAAGAAAGATAAAGTTGGTTCAAAGATAGAAATGAGAGACTAGTGTTTTTAAGTCAATGAAAGAAAGAATACTTTAAAAATATTTCTAAGTTAGATTTTTAACATGCTGATTAATATCCTTCAGGACAGCAAAACTGTAACTTTTGAGATTATCTCTTCTTCTAGAAAGATAGCATTTGCTTTTCTACCAGACAAAAAATAATATGCGATTTAACAATCTTTGACAAAGTAGCATCTAATTTTGCAGAGGCTAGGCCAGAATTAAGAGTAAATTAAGAGTTGAAATCTCTAAATGCCCTCAGGCGGGATGATGAGACAATGCTTTAGTATGACAAGAATAGCATATTCGGTGACATTTTTGCCTTATCTTTAAATTGTGGCTAATTTTTCTCAGATTTTCTAAACAATTTACAAATAACTCTGTAACATCATCCATCTGTAAATTGAAAATTTCTTAATCAAAACAAGTAGGTAAAGTATGGCTCATGACTTTGGACTTCATATTTGACTGGGAAGACAGTGTGTTCACATAGACAAGACTTAAGGATATTTACAAAGACATGTTTCTAAAAGCTTAACTTGATGTATGAATAAGTAATTGAAATCAGATCTAGCTTAATACAGGTAATCAGAAAAGCTAGAAACATGATCTTTATACTTAAAACATTAAACACCAACTTCCTAAAGAAAGTACATAACTTCAAATACCATGTACTATACATTTTTTTAATGTATTTATTTTATTAAATTCAGAGTTCATTCCAAAAATTCTCCCAGTTTAAATTCAGTGCTTATTTTTGAAGTCTTCTCTTCTCTTGCGCCTCCTCCATACACATAGAACAGAAGCACCAAAAAAGCATGGCTTTTTCTTTGAAGAGGTAAAATTCATATGCAAGTATAGTGTATAAAGAATACATGTATTTCCACAGTAATCTCTTTTCATAATTTTAGTGAAAGTTATACCTTTATAATGATGCATTCCCATATTATAATAACATTCAAATATAATGAACAATTCTGGTTTTGGAGAAACTTACTTTAAAATTCCTTTTTAAAATATCCATGTCTTTTCTTTTGAAAATCTGTCTTTAAATAAAGAACAGAACATCTGAAAAGTTTGCAAAAGACTACGACACTACTCTACCTAGTACATTGTAGAAAATGTAACCCTGAGTCAACCCTTTTGAAGAAAAGACCTCATACATATCAATGAGGAAACACAAAGATGTCAATTGCAAAGGCTAAGGGTATGAGCAGAAAACTGAAAAGAGGAAGTACTGCTCAGTCAACTTAAGGCAATATGTTTCTAGCACTCAAGAAACAAAATTAAACCATCAATATTAATCTTAATTAGTGTGGTGGTTTCCTAGGAATACTGTAACAAATTGCCATAAACTCAGTGCTTAAAACAACAGAAATTTATTCTCCTTCTGGAGGCTGGAACCCTTTAATCAATGTGACTACGGGACCATGCACGGAAGGAGACTCCCCTGTCTCTTCCAGCTTCTGGTGTTTTCTGGCAATCTTTGTGCTAAAGTAAGCTTAGTCTATAGATGCCTCCTTACATATTTTAAGTTTGGCATAAAGGTTTCTTATACATAGATTACTGTAACCTAACTAAATGTATAAACAGACTGTAACCTACTCTTGTACCCATTATCAAGTTTCAACCAATCACAGGCAGTCAAACTGTGTTCAAGTAAGGCAAATGCTGAGCTGTTGCCAATCCAGCTGTTTCTGTACCTCACTGGCATTTTCAGTAGGTCACTGCTTTTTTTGTCCATTAGTCTTTCCAACCCTGTGGTAGCACTGGAGTTTCAGTGAACCCATTCTGGTTGAGAGAGAGCGGGACTACCTGATTTGAGAATTGTTCTTTGCTCAATTAAATTTTGTTAAATTTAATTGGCTTAAAGCTTAAAAAAAAAAACACTTGGCACTTCTCTTGGCTTGCAGTTGCACCACTCCAATCTCTGCACCATTTTCACATGGTGTTGTTCCCTCTGTGTGTGTGTCTCTGTGTTCACATTTCCCTCTTTTATTTTATTAAGACACCAGTCGTTGGATTAGGGTAATTCCTAATATAGTCTGACCTCCTTGTAACTTGACTGACTCTACAAAGGCGCTATTTCTAAATAAGGTCACTTTCTGAAGTTCCAGGTAGACATGAATTTTGGAGGGTTACTATTCAACCCAGTATGATTGCCACGAGTTTTTATTTCATGGTATGTCCAATCTTTGGATTCAAAAATTATAGTCTCTATCTTTCATACCATATTTAATCATCAGTCTGTCTGATATTTTAATCTTCTAAATCTGACTTTATCTGTGCTCCTGCAGCAACCTTCTTCCTGGTTTACCGCCTGTGTCCTTGTTCTCCCTACATTCTTTCCTCCACACCATGCCAGAATGTGCCTTTGAAACCTCAATCATGGAATATGTCAGCCCTTTGTTCCAAATATGCCAGGAGCTTCCCATGATGTTTAGACTGAAGTACAAATATTTTGCTAGATCATACAAGGTCTTGTACCCTGGGTCCTACTGTGACCTCATTTCTAACCCTTTTCACTTTGTTCTCTTCTCTCAGGTAACTCTGATCTTCACACAGGTCCGCTCTGCTCCCACATTCAGCCCAGAAGACTTTTTATTCCCTCTGTCTGGAATGTTCTTCCCCAATACCTGCCCATGGCTGGCTAATTCACTGTGCTCAAATGTCACTCTTCCACAAGTCTTAAAATACTCACCAGAAACTGGTTATGAAATAACATCCTCAGCTCCAATTTTGAAAATGAAATTCTTACTCCCATTATTAAATCAAAGTCTAAAAGTAAAGTCTCCCTCAGTTTGTGACTTTAAGTTTGAAGACATTAAATTTCAATATTCTTTCCTTTCAAATTCCATTTTCACCTCAGTCTCTGCACAGGATACTGGGCTACCTTCTGGAATGGCTTAGTTCCCTCAGTCTCTAGGAAATTGATTTAATTCAACACTAAGTCTCTTATGTGTCCCGCTAGTGAAAGAATAACTCACAATAAGTTTTTGGATCTGGATTCCTTCAGGGAATTCATTTTAGTATTGTCCCTTGTGATCATGATTCTTGTATTATTATTAGTAGTAGTAGTAATAAAATTAATAATATTAACCAAGCATGGTGGTGCATGCCTGTAGTCCCAGCTACCTAGGAGGCCAAGGCAGGAGAATCACTTGAGTTCAGGAGTTTGAGGTTGCAGTGTACCATGATTGTGCCACTGCACTCCAGCCTAGGTGACAGAGCAAAATCTTGACTCAATAATAATAATAATAATAATAATAATAATGCAATAAAGATAATATAATAATAGTCCATATAGTAGCTTTTTTACTATGTGCTTAGGCACTAGTCTAAGGCCTTTATACATTTTATATCATTTAATCCTTTCAACAATCCTAGGAAATCCTCTTCTTCTTATTTCTGTTTTAGAGATGAGGAAACAATGGCTGAGAATCTTAACAGTAACAACAGGAGCTGAGGTTCAAATTCTGGCAATGTGGCTCCACAGTCTGTTGTTTTTTTTTTTTTTTTTAGACAAGGTCTCACTCAGTTTCACAGGTTGGAATGCAGTGGCCCAACCCTGGCTCACTGCAGCCTCCACCTCCTGTGCTCAGGCGATCCTTCCTTCCGCCTCGGCTTCCCAAGTAGCTGGGACTACAGGCATGCGCCATCACACAGGTCTCGCTATGTTGCCCAGGCTAATTTCAAACTCCTGGGCTCAAGCAATTCTCCTTCCTCAGCCTCCCAAATTGCTTAGATCACAGGCCTGAGTCATTGCACCCAGCCAGAGGCCACAGTCTTAACCATAACACAACGTTGCTTTTACAAACTGTTTGATTTTAGAGGAATCTAGACATACATTTTGGTCAAGACACAAAGAAATTTGGCCTCCTTTTCTGAACAACATCTTTTAAGACAGTTGACTATGGGTATACCTCGTTATCTTTCCCACTTTGACGTCAAAGTTCTCAACATTTTCCCTAAATGCTTATGTTTCTTTTAGTTCTGTCAATAAAACTTCTGTTATTTTTGCTGGTGTTACCACTCATTATTATAGAATGACTATGTTTCTTTCATATCTACTTTGTCACATTTTATTCCTTGAAATATACAAATATATATATTTATGTAAATCGTTATCTGAAGTATCTAGAGAAATAATGATCAAGTAAAAATTTCACTGTTAAGCAATATTGCTTTATGGTTTTTTAAAACGTAGTTACTTTAGTCAATAGCTCTTTTTTATTTCATATTCTTCTTACAATAGATTTTCTTTATAAAATACCAACTCTGTCCAATTTGCTGCAAAGTCCATGATTTTGTTCTTCCTTATGGCTGCATAACACTCCATAGTGTATATGTACCACATTTTTTTTATTAAGTCCACTCTCGATGGGCATCTCGGTTGGTTCCATGTTTTTGCTATTGTGAATAGTGCTGCAATAAATATGAATGTGCAGGTATCTTTTTGGTGGAGCGATTCATTTTCCTCTGGGTATATTCCCAGAAGAAGGATTGCTAGATCATATAAAAGCTCTATTTTTAGTTCTTTGAGAAATTGCCACACTGCTTTTCATAGAGGTAAACCTCTCTCTTCTACAAATACTCCTTTAAAAGAGAAATCTATGTGCTTGATTATAAAACTAAAGATGATCACTGTCCAAGATCTTTAGAAAACCACAAATCTTGGCAGTGGTTCATATTCTGTCTGATATTTTCAGATGTATTCAGTAACGATGAGACAGTTCATAGTTGGAAGAAGATAGATTAGGGGGAGTCTGATTTTAGAGTCAAGCTTCTGCCTATACCTCTATAGCTATTCGCAAGGAAACATATGAATTCAAATCATGCAATTATATTTCATAGTACATGTATTATACAAATGAAAAATCAATTTATACATTATGAAATAAGTGAAAACTCTTTTATGGCAATTCTGTCTTGAAGCTCCTTTTAGTTAGTAGTTTAATAATTTTATAAGAAGAGAAACTAAAAAATAGTTGTGGAGAAGTGCTCAGAAGAGATTATACAATCTGTTTTTATCTCGTTTCTATAGCAAAACTGTACTTTCCCTTTTAAATGAAAAGTATGTTTCTCTTTTACTAACAGTTGAGTTGGGTTTTTCCATAACCAATTTTGCCCAGGAAAAAAAAGAAGAAGCAATTATGTTATGATGTAAAAACTAAATAGTATCATAAGATTTTAGAATTTATGGTCTGAGTACTAGAATTGTATTTTTATTTCTTCCCCTCAACTCTTGATTTAATAAACCTTAATTTATATACAGTTATTTATTGTAGTATAATACAATTTAGTAACTCCAAAACTTAATTACTTAAAACAATAAGCAATTTTTATACTCACAGTTTTTGTGGGTCACAAAATTTGGGAACAAATTAGTTAGGCAATTCTGGCCTACGATCTGTCATGAGGTTGCAGTCAGAAGATAAGAGGAGCCGGGCTCAGTGGCTCAGCCTGTAATCCCGTGCCTTTGGGAGGCTGAGGTGAGTGGATTGCCTGATCCTGTGGGTTCGAGACCCGCCTGGGCAGCAAGACCTCATCTCTACAATAAATCAAAAAATCAGCCGGGCGTGGTAGCGCATGCCTGTAGTTCCAGCTTGGAAGTTTGAGGCGGAAGGATCACTGGAGCCCAGCAGGTTGAGGCTGCGGTGGCCGGGATCCGCCACTGCACTCCAGTTTGGGCGACCGAGTGAGACTCCAACTCAAAAAAAAAGGAAGAAGGTAAGAGGGACAGCAGTCATTTGAAGGCTTGACTGGGCTGGAGGATCCACTTTGGAGGGGGCTTTCTCACATGACTAACAAGTTGTTGGTTTGGGGCAGGAGGGCTCAGTTCCTTCCCATGTGAGCCTCTCCTTTGCAGCTTGGGTGTCCTCATTTCAGACACCCAATGGTTGACTTCTCCTAGAGCAAACAATCCAAGAGAGAGCCACATAGTATCAGCAATATCACTTATGACCTAATCCCAGAAGTCATATACTACACATCCTCACTTCTGACACACTCTAGTGGTTAGAAGTCAGTCACAGCCGGGCTCGGTGGCTCAACCTATAATCTCGCACCTTGGGAGGCTGAGATGAGTGGATTGCCTGAGCCCGCGGGTTCAAGACCTGCCTGGGCAGCGAGACCTCATCTCTACAATAAATC
>NW_007249738.1:10949-78878 GCF_000164805.1 Carlito syrichta | reverse complement strand
GGCCACTGCACTCCAGTCTGGGCGACAGAGTGTGACTCCAACTCAAAAAAAAAAAGAAGCCAGTCACTAATTCTAGCTTACATTAAAGGGGAGGGAAATTCTGGCCTCATCTTCTGAAGGGACGGATGTCCAAAAGGTGTGGACATGTTTTTAAACCACTAGTGTATTACTTACCTTATCCCTTACTTACTATCGAGAAAATGTAACATAAACCTAAAATTCTAGAAATAGGTAATTTATCTTAAAACAGTTTCCCAAATTTTCTCAACAAACTTACTTAACAGCCCTGTAGATCCTGAAAAAATATTACTCATAATTGTATTGCTTTTTGACATAGAAGCTTATTCCTGCTTGCATCATCAATACAATAGATGTTAAACATGGTAATATTTTAATTTGCTTGGTTGTGAGATTCTTTACTAGGATTTGAGACCTCAGATTTTGTTGTTGCTATTGTTACTCATTTATTTCTGGATCCTAAGAATTTGCATTGTCACTTGGGCAATACTTAGTAAAGGATGAATAAATAGTAGACACATTTATAGTCCTTTGCTTTGTTCAGAATTCCTGGATCTAGCATGTCACATCATATTCATAAGTAAAATAAGGGATTTTATAAAAATATTATAATCTGTGCCCTGGAAAGTTATATATATATATATATATATATATATACACACACACACACATACATATGATCACATATATATGATAATTTTCATATGCCTGTGAATATGAGAGTAAACTATGAAATAAACGAAAATAAAGAATAAGAGTATACGGAGTAGAAAAGATGTATAGAGTCATTTGTTGCCTCTCTTTCTCCCTTTCTCTGTCTTTCATGAAATATGAAAAGAGATATAAGAGAAGATTTTGAAAGAATAAAATCCAACAGTTCTGAAAATAGGGAGAAAATGTCATCACATCAATACAAGGGGGAATATACAAAGAGACTAGAAAGTTTATAAAGAGAAACAAAGAAAAGAGGAGCATGAAAGAGTTAAAGGAAATTATCCATCCAGTGGAGGGCATCAGACCTCTAGGCCACATGGAGGCCCTTGGAATTAGTGGCCATGAATGTAAAGTGAGAACAATCAGGATAATTATGTGGTTTTCTCCAGCCACATTCAGCTGCATGGGGACAGGCATAGAATAGAGAATTCAGTATGAATCATTGTTGGGGTTTTTCCAGAAGTATCTGGAGGGAAAGCAAAACAATGATGAGTTTCATGATAGACCATGGCATCTAAAGTATGTATAACTGAGGACAAGAGGGAAATGAGCAGTGAAAAGGTGGTAGGAGTAATGGAGGAGAGGTTCATGGGAGCTTGAGGATTGTTGGTGGACAATTCTAACTGGAATAATGGGGGGGAGAGTGGAATATCTGAGATTATGACTGTGAAAGATTTGGTCAAGGCAATATCTAAGGTAAAACCACAAAAATAGGAAGTTGGCATAAGGTGGAGGGCAAGATCAATGGAGTAGAAACAAAATAACCACTGTCCAGAGTTCTCATAAATACGCTATAAGACAGACTCTTAAAAAAATGATTTTAACCCAGAATTCTCTATTCATCCAAATTATTATTCAGGTATGAGCAAAAATTAAAGAATTTTTTTATATACAAGAACATAGAGAACAAACCACTCATATACCATAAATAAAAATAGTCTAGGCTGGACTACAGAAATATAAAACATATAACCCCAACAAAAGAAAATGGTTCCAAGAAATGCCAGTATGTGAGTATGACCTCAAAAAAGCGAAGCAAGCTAGAAAAATGCTAAAAGACAATTTATTGCATTCAGACACTTGGAAAAATTTCCCTCAAATGCCAAAATTTAAATGACACAGGATTATATTTTCTCTTTTCTTTGACTTCAATCATACAATACCATGAGTTAATCCCTTTACAGTGAGTTAATCCCTCCATGCCTTGTTCGTAAATTGATTATACAAATCAAAGTCAAATAAGCAATACTTACAATTTGAGAATACAATAATAATCATAGTTACAGTAAAAACATAATTGTTCTTGACAATGTAAAATAATTATATGACTAAAAGACAGTTAAGGAAGAGATATGGAAGGAATGATAAGAAAGAGAGAAGTTAACGAAGGGCGTGGTAAAGGTGGTGGCTCTTGCATAAATCCATATAAATAGGAAGTACAAGTGTATTATTCAAGGAGAACTGATACTGAGGCGATAAATAATAATTAAGAAAGTAGAAGTACAAGGGAACTAAATACCTCATGTTTCATAGCAGGTAAGTACAGCAACAAGATGAAGTAAATGATTACCATGTATAGTTATAATCATAACCACAAAAAGAAAAAAACAAACTGTTGAGAGTAGATGTTATTGGAAAATGAAACTGAGCCTGGGGCTTGAGAAGGATTGTTATTTATTTTCTGCCTTTCGGATCCTTTAAATTTGAAAAAAAAAATTTAACTTTGAAAAAGATATTATTTCAATCTTTTAAAAAGTGAGATCTAAAGAAATCTGACAGGTTTGGGTGAGGAAAAAGCCACATAATTAATTTCAAATCTACTTTTTTGTGTATCATTTTAAGATACAAATAATTATAGATTTATTTGGATTTATAAGAATTTAAATTATTTAATCCTATTGTGACAATAATTAATGAATTTCACCATTTTTTTACTTAAAAGATTATTACCCTCACTTTTTCTTCTCTTTTTTCATCATTAATAGTATTACAGTGTTCTTTCTCAAAACAAGAATAAAGAGAGAGAAAGAGCAAGAAATTCAAAGGTCAAATTGAAGTTTGAAAGAAACAAATCTGAATCTGTCATGCAGAATAGAGACAAGATGAGTCATAAACAGCATTTGTTGCCATAAGTGACAAAGCTTGTATTTTATTTAAAGTAGTTGGGCTATCAGTGTGATTGTTTCTCATATCTCAGTTAGGTATCTATAAACAGATTTATCAATCATTGCCAAATAAGTTCTGTATATTAGATGATTCTTCACATTATGTTTCATGATAGATTATAAATAGCGCAATAAATGTACAAAATTAATTATCACTAACATAACTATTCAAATAAACGATTACTGATAAGACCAATCGCTCAAATGCAAGATTACTAATATGTTTACTTATAAAAATTTTGACTTGGCCGGGCTTGGTGGCTCAGCCTGTAATCCTGCGCCTTGGGAGGCTGAGGTGAGTGGATTGCCTAAGCCCACGGGTTCGAGACCCGCCTGGGAAACTTGGCGAGACCTCATCTCTACAATAAATCAAAAAGCAGCCGGGCATGGTAGCGCACGCCTGTAATTCCAGCTACTTGGAAGGCTGAGGCGGAAGGATCGCCGGAGCCCAGCAGGTCGAGGTTGCGGCGGCCGGAAGGGGCCACTGCACTCTAAGCCTGGGCGACAGTGAGACTCCAACTCAAAAAAAAAAAAAGAAGAAAGGCTGAGGCGGAAGAATCACCAGAGCCCAACCGGTCAAGGCTGCAGTGGCTGTGAGCGTCCCACTGCACTCCAGGCTGGGTGACAGAGTGAGACTCCAACTTTAAAAAAAAATGGTTTTTTTGATTAAATATATTAGTTCTAGTGGTTCACAGCTCTAATTTGGAGCAATCTATTCTGCTTATTTGAATCAAACTTAAGTAGGAAAAAATATTCTGTTTTATTCCTGATTTTGCATGCTTTCATCTCTTTCTCCTCTTCTTCTTTTTTTTTTTTTTTAAAGCAGGATTTATTGAGAGGAACAAAAAGCTCCCAGAGTGGGAAGGGACCCAAGGAATTGCCATCTCCTCTTAATTCTTTTAATTGTATTATCACTTCAAGAGCCAGGAAGATCCAGTAGAGTACAATAACAAATATGCAAGAGCTATAACATGGGGGAAATAGAGATCTTTTTCCTTTATTTTATTTATATTTGTTTAAACTCCTCCTCCTGTCTCATGTGACAGCTTCCTTTTTTTAAAGATCCTTTTGTTTTTTAAGATAACTTTCTTCTTCATCAAAATGAGATCATTCTTTTTAAAAAGTAAGATTTTTCAAAAAGAGGAGTGGTTCTATATGTATAAGTATTTCTATAATTTGTCTTGTATTACAATTTTGGCCTTTTATCTTCATATTCTTATAGTAAATGTATTTCTTTCCTTAAAGAAAACTTGTTTCTTAATATTTCCACCATTTCTCCCAGATTTTATTTATCTATTATAAATTCAAAAAGTATGATTACCTGCATCTCAGTTTTTCTCTCCATATGAAAAATTCCGGTATCACAGGAAGAAATCAACTAAGACTGTGGCATCACTTCATCAGAGTTTAACTTATATGTAAGCTGTATTGAAAAAGAAAATTCATGTGTCAAATTGCTGTCCTAGTCCGGGCTCGGTGACTCAGTCTGTAATCCCAGTACTTTGGGAGACTGAGGTGAGTGGATTGCCTGACCCCACGGGTTCAAGACCAGCCCAGGCAATTTGGTGAGACCTCCTCTCTACAATAAATCAAAAATCAGCCAGACGAGGTAGCGCGTGCCTGTAGTTCCAGTTACTTGGAAGGCTGAGGTGCAAGGATCGCCAGAGCCCAGCAAGTTGATGCTGGGGTGGCCGTGAGTGTGTCACTGCACTCCAGCCTGGGCAATGGAGTGAGGCTCCAACTCAAAAAAAAAAAAAAAAAAATTGTTGTCCTAAAGTAAATTCAATAATTTCACTTGAATTCTGAATGCACTATAGGGGGATATTGATGAAAAGTAAAATTTCCTTTTCTTTGTTTCTTTCTCTTTCTGTCTCTCTCTCTTTCTTTCTTTCTGTCTCTCTTACCCAGGCTGGAGTGTGGTAGCACAATCATGGCTCACTGCAGCCTCAGCATCCTGGGCTCAAGTGATCCTCTCTCCTCAGCCTCCCAAGTAGCTAAGATTATAGGTGCACACCATCACACCTGGCTAATTTTTAAAATTTTTTTGTGTAGACGAGGTCTCATTATGTTGCCCAGGTTGGTCTCAGACTCCTGGCTTTAGCAATCCTCATGCCTCAGCCTTCCAAAGTGCTGAGATTACATGCTGAGCCAGCATGCCTGGTCTAAAAGAAAGATTTCTCAAATAGGAAGTAAAGATGATGTGATTGATGCATGGTTTAAAAAAAAAAAAGGCAAATTATTTTAGAATAAAATGGGAAGATGTGAAGGATTTTGAAGAAGATATCTTAAATTATTTGGTAGACAGTTTTCAATTTTGCAAAGAGAGTCTTGACCTTCTCCTTGGGCAAAATTTATGATGTAAACTAAAAGCAATTGAGATTACTGGCTCAAAATAGGAATTAATTCATAACTGCAAGGAAATCTCTCTTCATTTCCCTTTAAACTGCCAATGAAAACACATAAAAGCAGACAAAAACTCACAATATCAAAACCTAAGACTCTTGGACTACTTTGTGTCAGACCTTGCCATAAATTCTGTCAGTGATAAGGATGGTACCAAAGGATTAGGAGATAATAAATCAAGTTTTGTGACATACATGGGCTTCATTTTGTTGAAAGAGATGGAGAACTTGACAAAAGGCTGAAAAGTGCTTTACATCTGACCCCTCTGTGCATAAAATCAGCAGCCAAACAATTTTTCACAGTGCTCTTCTATGACATGGCAAAGTACAGTCACCAAGTCCTTTCCTACTTGTTTTCTATATGTACACAAAGACAACAACTTCCAGCATGTTGGGGCAACTAGTAGTAGCTCTTTAACTTAAAGAATGTTCTGTTGACAAAAGTAAAAATATATATATGGTTACGAACAGTAAGGGGGAAGCCTGAAGATAAAATTCTTCACGTATCCCAATTGTTTAAAATATCAGAGGACCAATAGGTTTAGGGGAAAAAAGCGATCTCAGAAGACAACAGAAACATTTGGTGAAAGTCAGCAAAAAGTTGGAAAAGAGGCAGATTTGAGCATATCAGTCTGCATTTCAGTTAGAATTTTGAAAGTTTACCAATAGTAGGACCCTAGATTCTCTGGTCTGTTGAAAAACAATGAGACTTGGGATTGAATCTCTTTGGAAACTTGTAACACACACAAAAAATGTTGAACCTCTAGGGGAGAAATTTTGCTATGGAGAGAGTAGTATCTAAAATATTAGAGGTAATATATTTCTAAAAATATAGGATCCTGAAGAAAATATTAATAAATTGGTTTTATCAGCAAAGGAGGCTGGGTGCAGTGGCTCATGTCTGTAATCCTAGCACTCTGGAGGCCAAGGCAGGAGAATTACTTGAGCTCAGGAGTTTGAAATCCATTTGGGCAACATAGTGAGACCTCATCTCTACAAAGAAAAAAAATAGCCTGGCATGATAGCTTGAGCCCAGGAGGTTGAGGCTGTGGTGACCACTGCACTCTCTAGCCTGGATGACAGTGAGACCCTAACTCAAAAAAGAGGGGGAGATATGGCTTCTATGAAGAGAAAAAGTCACAAAAAAAAATTAATAGAGAAAGCAAAAAACTATGCTATGCAGTGAAAAAGTAACAGAAGGAAAGAGGAGCATAAACACAATATAATTAAAAGAAAAAATATTGAGATGAGAAAGTTTCCTCAAGGAAACTAAAAATGTAACGACTAAATTAAAATTGGCACTAGAGGCTAGAAACAGGATTCATATTGTAGAAAATGTATGAGGTCTGACAATTAGGTTCTCAAACCGTCCTAGAAAAAATGCTATACCCCTCATTGCTAAATATTACTACGGTTACCTTCGAAGTACTGTCCTTGGGAAGCTGTGCACCCATGCCAGTGCCTAGTTCACCCATCAAAGCAATGTTGGAACTATTTTTCTGGAATCACCATCAGAGCTGTCATTGTTATTTGTTGAGGACTGACAGTTAAGTCCACGAACTGGAACCGTGCGCTTACACTGGCAGTGCTGTACAAATAACTGTATTGAAATGCCCTCCCTACTCACCTGATCTGGCCCCCAATGACTCTTTTCTTCATCCAAAGATAAAAAAAAATACTGAAAGGAAGATATTTGATGACATTTAGGATATCAAGACTAATTCGATGATGGCTCTGATGGCTATTCCAGAATTGCTTTGACAGGTGGGTCAAAGCAGGTGACCATAGAGATATTCAGTAATGAGGCATGCAGTACTTTTTCTAGTATGAGTTCATGAGCTTAATTGTTGGACCCTGTAATCGGTGTTACAGAAAAGTATTTCCCACAGCATAGCATACATGGAATCACCTGGGGTTCTTGTTAACATACAGATTCTGACACAGTAGGGCCATTGTTTGAAATTGTGCACTTCTAACAAGCTCTCACCACCACTGGTATAAGCAACATGCATAGTGTAACAAGGCTAGAGAGGACAAGCTGGCAGAGTAAACTGGAAATGAACAAATATGAAATAATTAAAGAGGAAATGATAGATATGGATGACAACAAGCATGAAGATGTTTGTACTTCCAAAGAAGAGATCAAAACAAATGGAAGAACAGCAATAATTAAATGTATAATTACAGAAACTATTCCTGAAGTTAACAGAGAACCGAGATTGCAGAAAGAAGACAAAATTCAACAAAATGCTCTTTACCTATTCCAGCAAACTAAAGAGAAACAAAAAAGAAGATAAAAAAATTATAACAATCATAACCAAAAACAGAAGAAAAACATGGGAGAATTTAAAGTGAAACAAGAAATAAATGGGCCTCAAAACTCTCAGCAATTTCATTAGCTAGAAAATATTTACCATAAACTTTTTTCTAATAGGAGAAAATGCAAACAATCTAAATGTCCAACAGTAAGTTGCTTAAGTTGTAGTAAGTTCACGAACTAGAAACTATAGTTCGATTAAAATTATCTAGCAGAAAAAGGTAATGACATAGAAAATATACATAATACATTGTAACATGAGAAAACAAAACAGCAAAACAACTCATCCTGGTTAAATATCTAAATAATTTTTGAAATTAAATAGATTTTGTTGATGCTCAGGAAACATTAATAACTATTATTTTGAGGAAAATTCACAGGGCAACAAGAACCACCAATATTTTAACTTGACTTCTCCTGTTTGAGGAAATTATTTTTTTGTCCCATTCTGAATTTTTAACACTACAAAACTTTCAAAATATTTTTAAAAGTATAAATAATTATAATAGGAAAGGTTTTATTTTATAACCACTTCTTAAATTTTTTAAAAACCAAAATTCAATAAAATTAATTATAGAAAAGTTTCTGAATTCTACTGTAGCTGTTTTGACTAATACAATATCTACTGAACAACAGATTTTTAAAGCAAAAAATGAGAAAAAATAGGTGCTAGAATAGTACAAGTAATGATAAAAACGTTTTTTAGTGAGAATTAAAGAGCCATGAATCTTTTTTCTGAAGACAAATAGTGTTTTTGAAATATACTTTTTAATGTTTCTTGCTAAATGTACTTTAATTTTGCTTTCTGTGAGGATTTCCTAAATCTAACTGCATACGCTGTACTACAAATTACATGGATTTTCCCACATATATCCAATTTGCAATTTCAGTATTCTATTAAAAGGTTTAATAAGCTTAACATACTATAATTTATATTTATTTCCAGATCGAATTCTCAATTTCTTTTTTAGATAACAATAACAAAAACAAAGAGGAAAAAAGAGAAAACAAAACTAGTCAAATAACAAAAACAAGCAAAAAGAAAACAAGAGAAAAATAAAAATAACCTTCTATCACCAGCTGCCTATTCTATTATTTTTGATATTAAAAATAAACAGGCTTTTGTAAGATTTTATATTAGTTTTTCACGACAGCAGCAACTCGATTCCCAGGCTGAGCCAGCCTGGGACTTTTGTTAGGATCTCGGATGACTCACTTAGATGTTGTTTCCTCTTGTCCCCTCCCTCTGTGTCATCTAAATGCATCAAACATATTTGCAGAAAAATAAAGAAAGAAACATGTTGCATTTGAGTTATTTTTAAGTTCAAAAAAGTCTCTTTCGGTGTTTTCCAAAATGGAAACAGAACATCTGTATTACATTTCAAATAACCTACAATGAGTCACTTTTTGGACACTATAAACTCCAGCTCTTTGGATGGTAACTGCTTTCCTAGATGTGATTTTCACTTTTTCTTAGAATGTGGTAGATTTTGCAAAATGACAGAAACACGGAACCCTCAATGTCTCTAAGTGCTTGATGTTCTTTTCCTGAGTTTATCCTTCTATCAATGGCCTTTTCCGTGTAACTTTAGGACACACTTGCTCTCTGATGCTGAGTTCCGCCCCAGGACTGGCTTTGGGCAATGGGAAGTTAGACGATGTGACACAAAGCAGATCTTAACAAGCACCTGTGTGAGTGTGCGAGCCTGCTCTTGCCCTCTTCCTCTGCCATGAGCGCGTGCACCAGCTAGCCTGTGGGAAAGGTGAGCAACATGGAAAGCGCAAGTGAGCTGCCCTAGTCGTCACAGCGGAGGTCTTACTAAATCAGATGGCCGCCGGTTGATGCCGAGGTGTCACAGCAAGTCCAAATGAGATCAGTAAAACCACAAAGCTGACCACTCCAGACCTGTGAGGAAAAAAAGCATATACTGTTGCATGCCACTAAGGTTTTGTGGTTGCTCATTACACATCATTATGGTGGCAATAAGTAACTGATATAGATGATACCTCAGCATTGTGTTGACACTGTTTCACGATAAAGTGAATTAAAGAGATTTGGAACATCCTGCAGAAGAAGTGATGATAAGAGTGTCAGAAATGAGCCGGGATCGGTGGCTCAGCCTGTAATCCCGTGCCTTTGGGAGGCTGAGGTGAGTGGATTGCCTGAGCCCACGAGTTCGAGACCCGCCTGGGCAGCAAGACCTCATCTCTACAATAAATCAAAAAATCAGCCAGGCATGGTAGCGCATGCCTGTAATTCCGTCTACTTGGAAGACTGAGGCGGAAGGATCGCCGGAGCCCAGCAGGTCGAGGCTGCGGTGGCCGGGAGCGGCCACGGCACTCCAGTCTGGGTGACAGAGTGAGACTCCAACTCAAAAAAAAAAAAAAAAAAAAGAATGTCAGAAATGATGGAGAAAAGAATCTTGAGCCAGAGTTAGGAAGAGGAATGGAGAGGTGCTTATCAAGACACTTAAATATTCCCTGGGGATTCTCAGAAATATTAGGGGTGAGGAGAAAGCTAAATTTCCTACAGCCAAATGTAGCTCAGTAACAAAAAAAATACTATATTTGGTTATTTAAAAGAAGAGAGGAGATGTAAAAACCTTAGAAGTCTGAGGGACAGGTCTGGGCAACTTGGCGAGACCTCATCTCTATAATAAATCAAAAAATCAACCAGGCGTGGTAGCGCGCCCCTGTAGTTCCAGCTACCTGGAAGGCTGAGGCGGAAAGAGCTCCGGAGTCCAGCAGGTGAGGCTGCGGTGGCCGGGAGTGGCCACTGCACTCCAGTTTGAGCAACAGAGTGAGACTCCAACTCAAAAAAAAAAAAAAAATCAGAGGGACTTGGGGACCTTGTTTTACTAAATTTTAGTATTGTGAGTTTCTTGAATCCTTAATGCTATAGGGGAGGGAATAAAGAATTGAAAGTAAAGAATGTGTGTCTTTTTCCTGTAATAATAAGCCACTGAAGGTCAGAGACAATATTTTATTTATTTGTTTTAACTCTCACAGTATCTAATACTGTGATTTGTGTATAAACTAGCACTCAGTATGCAGTGTGTTGAATTGAGTTTGACAATTATGAAATAATTGCTTTGTAAGTTCTTTGAGTCCTACATTAGTATTCTCATCCAAGATTTTTCTGAAAGCCACATTCAAGGGTTTGAAATTGACACAGAGGCCCATGTTTATCTACATATAGTTCAGTTTCAGAATGTAACCTACTTAATCTAATTTCCAGTAATTACGGATTTAGTTTTGTTGGCCCAGATTCCTTACTACAAAAGTACAAAGAGTACCTGACATAAGTTAAAGATGAGAAATGAGGAGAATGATGGCTAGTGGTAAGCCACCAGTGATTCTCATAGAAAAGGGACAAGGAAAACAAAGAAAACAGTGGACGTTCAGCCAGAGGACAAGGACTGATTACTGACTTGCCTTCTTACACCAGTGGGACCTCAAGTAAGTTACCTAATGCCTCTAACCTTATTTTCTCTTGATTGTTTCAATTATCTACAAAATGGGATAATAAATATGCTCCGTTTACCTCACCAATAATAGTGAGAATAAACTGAGATGCAGTATGTAAAAGCCATACAAACATTACACAATGGAATAAAACATCATCCTCATTAATATTGTGATACTAGATTAGGGAAGACTATAGTCTATGTAACATCATACTTATCTAACTCTAGTTTTATGATGTTAAATAATCTTTTCTAAATCCATAGAGCATAACACAACTTCCTTGAAAAGAAATATCTACCTGCATTTTGACAAAACTACAAACAGATACATCAAGAAATTTTCTTGCCAAGTGTGATGGACCAGGTCTGTAATCCCAGCACTTTGGGATACCGAGGTGGGAAGATTGTTCAACCACCAATATAGCAAAACGTCATCTCTATAAAAAATAAAAAATAAAAAAATGAACTGGGCATGGTGACATGTGACTATAGTCCTAGCTATTGGGAGCCTGAGGGAGGAGGATCGCTTGAGCCCAGATGGAGGCTGCAGTGAGCTATGATTGCACTACTGCACTCCAACATGGGTGACAGAGCAAGACTCTGTCTCTAAAAAAGGAAGGGAGAGAGGGAAGGAAGAAGAAGGAAGGAAGGAAAAGAAAGAAACTTTCTTAGTGGAGCTATGCCATCTTGGCATTTGACCCATGAGTCACAGATTTGGACTGGTTAAATTGGAAAGACCAATTTAAATAGCTTGCAATTGTCTTGCAGATTTCTTAGACTATGTACAATTTCCCAATTTAAGATAATGTGATACTCTGAGAAAATGACATATGAAATAAAATGCAATATATGTAATGACATCAATATATAGCCTCTTCTGAATTTCAGTAAATCCACCAGAGGCAAAGATAAATCCTTGATATCTAACAAAAATAAAAAGAAGATTCACAACAAAATAGTCTTTCCCAGTGGAATTCATAAAAGAGAAAACTAATAATATGAAAGAAACACTAATGGTAAATAATCACCTATGAATAACGTCATGAGAAAAATATTAGACTTGAATGAAAAATTTTGTATTCATATCTCAGATTTACTTAAGATATGATTTTGAGCAAATTATTAAGAATCCCCTGGCCAGGCTCGGTGGCTCAGTCTATAATTCCAGCACTTTGGGAGGCAGAGATAAGTGAATTGCCTGAGCCCATGGGTTTGAGACCAGCCTGGGCAACTTGGTGAGAACTTGTCTCTGCAGTAAACCAAAAATTAGCTAGGCATGGTAGCATGCACCTGTAGTTCTGGCTATTTGGAAGGCTGAGGCTGAAGGATCGCCAGAGCTGAGCAGGTCGATGCTGGTGTGGCCATGAGTGTGCCACTGCACTCCAGCCTGGGTGACGGAGTGAGAATCCAACTCCCCAAAAAGAATGTCTAAGCCTATGTTTGTTCATTTACATGATACAAATAGTATCACCTACCTTGCAAAATTACTGTGACGACTCAATAAGGCAAACCTTAATAAAGAATAAAGCATACCATACTCTTAGTTTCCTAAGTTTCTTTTCATGTTTCATGAATTTTGGTTAGAATAAGTCTTGATTCACAGGGCCATTGGGTATGCCTTCTTTAAAGCTAAGGCCATTTCTGGTGAGCTTTTCCCCATCTAACTCTATAATAATAAACCCATATTCTTGCTGTAAATGGAAGCCTTTGGGATTTGTGACATTTGTTTCTTACCTAAATATTCTCCAACTCCAGATCTCAGACTCTGGCTCTGTCACATAAAAAAGATCTTCTGTGTGCTCACTGCATCAGCACACTTTACCACCCATTCCGTATCACCTAGCATGGTGGGAGCTTACATAATTGTAAAGTGGTTGCATAGCAACCAAATTATCAAGCATCTTCATCTCACCTCTTCTATCTTAATCCTCTAAACAACTAGTAGAGCATTTTCAGCTAACAACAGTCTTTAAGAAGAGCTAAAATTCCAGGTTGCTGATTCAGTTATTTTTAACATTTTTTCTCTATTTTTATATTCACCAGGCTTGTGTGAAAAACAAAAACTGAAGTGCTCACAGAAGAGGCAGTGATTAGCATCTACACACACCATATGCCAAGGGAGAGATGTTGTTGCAGCCATCCAAAGTTATCTAGGTTATCACTGACAAATAGCTTCCTTCTGAACATAAGAAATTGACAACCGCCTGCTCCTTCTTGGCTGGTGAAGTGAAACAGACTTCACAGTCTACTAGCTTAGCTAAGCTGTGCCATACAGGTGAGCCAAAGCCATTCTGTCAGCCATTCAAGGAAAAACGACTTCACTCAGCAAGAGGACTCTCCCTTGCCAAAAGAAAGGAAAAAGGATGTAAGAAATAAGTTCAGTAAGTTAAGAAATATAGGTTTTTAAAAAATTTCTACCTAAAACTCTCACTTGAGACTTTAAACCAGATTCTAGGTCTTTTATAGGAGTAAAGGGAAAGGAAATAAAAAAACCCAAAAATTTATGCAGCAGAAGGAGTTTGGCCTAATTTGAGCCTTGAGCCATAGTGTAAATATTATTTTAAAGAAAAGCCTCCATGATTAATTACCATGGATTTTTTTTTTCCCTTAGGAAATCAATAATCAACCAGACATAACACTTGGGAGAGTTTATTTTTGATTAACCTAGTAATTGTAGCCAGAACAGAGCAGGGCAGGTATAAGAAAAATTTTAGAAACTATTCTGTGAAAGCAGCAGGATTTCCAGAAAGACCAAAGCAGAGTTTTTTCCTTCAAAACACACACACACACACACACACACACACACACACACACACTCACAGACACACACAATATGGCTGGGCTTAGGTTCTTAAAATCAATTTGAGTCTTGCTCATAGGCTTGGCCATACTTATTGGTGATGAGCTTAAGGATTCAGAGGATTTGGGATGCTCTCTACTATAATTGTCTTTTTTTTTTTTTTCTTCTGAGTCTGGGTCTCACTCTGGTGCCCAGGTTAGATTGCACTGGCACAATTATGGCTCACCACAGCTTCAACTTTCTGGGATCAGGTGATCCTTCTGCCTCAGCCTTCTAAGTAGTTAAGGACTACAGGCATATGCCACCATGCCAGGTTAATTTTTTTTTTACTTTTTATAAAGACAAGGTCTTGCTATATTGCCTAGGCTGGCCTCAAACTCCTGGACTCAAGAGATACTCCTCCCTCGGCCTCCCAAAATGCTGGGATTACAGCCAGGAGTCATCGCACCCGACCTCATCTTTTCTTTGCCTAGTGAGGAAGACCCATTCGTTCTCCAGCCTCAAAGATTCAATAAATATGAACATAAATCTTCAAGAGATCTCAAGTTGTTGTTTTACTCTCTGATATCAGGAATATTTCCTCAAATGACTTCCCAAGTGTCATTTTACCATGTATGTAAAAGCAGAGACTGTCATCAGTGTCTGGATTAAGCAATTGGAGCACTTAAATAAAGCTTTCAGAACTTTCTTCTGGAGTAATTTCTCTGGCTCTTATGGCTGTGGCTCAATGGCTATGGTATTCTCAGGCCAGCCTTGTTACAATGCTATAATCTGCTATTCCAAAAATATTTCTTTTATTTTTTTATAGCACAGTGTACTCTGAAAGACCCTGTAAGTCTTCTGTTTGATTAATTGCTTATTCACTTTGTTTTCAAAATATCATCAATGTAGAAGAGGAAAATGATAATAATGAAGACCTTACAATGTTTAATATGCATGAAGCTGGTTAAAATATTCCCAGTTGATACTTTCTTCTCTGGCCTATATAAATAAATTTACTTTATTTATTTATTTGTCTAAGGGAATACAGTATTAGGTGAGCGAAATCGCAAAGCAAACTAATCCAAGCAAGGCTACCACTCTCCCCTCCGACAGTTATTCATTAGCACTGGATCAGGAATCATTTTATACTCAATTATTTTTGCTTTTTTTCTATCTGTGACCTTGTACAAAAGTTGCTACTATGTTCAACTGCAAACGTGAGATAAATAGTCCTTTAATTGAGAATTAAAGCCCATGGTAAGAAAGATATGATTTTTCTGTGATCAATTTAGGAAGGAAGATGGTTGGTGAAATTTGATTCACCAAACAACGGAGAGTCACTTAGGAAATGAAGGAATGTGGACACATGGATTTAAAAATATGAATAAAGAGCAGGTACAAATATAGTGCCAATAATATGAGCCTCATTTCACCTAGTCTTTTCTAAAACTTTGGGTACTTAATAAGGTTGGAGAAAAGATCATTTAAGAATCATCTGAAACAACATGGCTGAACTTTAAATAAGTTCTTAAGTGCCAGGCCTGTAATCCCAGCACTTTGGGAGGCAGAGGCTAGAGGATTGCTTGAACCCAGGGATTCGAGACCAGCCTGGGCAACTTGGCAAGACCTCTTCTGTACAATAAATCAAAAAATTATCCAGGCATGGTGCTGCGCGCCTGTAGTTCCAGCTACTTGGAAGGCCGAGGCAGAAGGATTGCCCGACCCCAGCAGGTCGAGCATGCAGTGGCTGTGTGCTTGCCACTGCACTCCAGCCTGGGCAACAGAGTGAGACTCTGATTCAAAAAAAAAAAATACGTTAAGTGAAAGTGTGTAATTCCATTAGGTACCTAGAGTAGTCAAATTCATAGGCACAAAGTAGAATGGTGGTTGCTAGGGACTGGCTGAGGGGGAAACGGAGTTATTATTTAATGGATATAGAGTTTCAGATTGAGAAAACGTAAAAGTTCTGCAAATGGATGGTGATGATGGTTGCACAACAATATGAATGTTCTTGTGCCACTGAACTTTAAAATGGTTAAAATGGTCAATTTTCTGTTAGACATATCTTACCACAACTTAAAAAAAAATCTGGAGAAAGATAGTAGAGGAAGACACTTATTAGGATGACACAATCAAAATAACCTTGAGAAACTAACACTTATATATCAAACTCCCTTTATTATAGCCTATATACCTTAAAATGTATAGAAAAGTTCAGCAAAAGAGTGCCCCCTCGTGGACCTCTGGGAGGTGGCAAGATGCATGCTGAGTAATCATGGAAGGTCCCCTGAAATTAGACAGCTGTTTTGAATTACACATTCTAGTTATTGCACATAATACCTATGCTTGCATTCCTTGATGGCAGGGCTTCAAATACATCCCAAAAGTGAATTCAAGATCACAGACTGAAAAAAGGATGCTGATATATTTTGAAAAAATTTTTTTTCCTCTTAATTTCTTAGTTGGCAGAGTCAAAAGACTACTTAAAGGTTTTTAAAAGTTGAAACTCAATAATTCTTATGCTGATTGTAACTTTCTCTCTACAAAAAAGAAAGATATATGGGGTGTTTTATCATAGGGGATATTTTTTTAAAGATTAACCTTATTTCATTCGTCATTTAATTTAGTGTTCTGTTTCCCAGCAGGAATGACTTTTTTTTGTTACTTCCATTCAACTTTGCTATTAATAAACAGAAAATAAGAGAAAATAAATCTCTGATTTTCACAAAGTGGTATGATCTCCTTCCACAATAGATATTTTTAACACTTTTATTTCATTGTAGTTTTTTGATGATTATACCATTGTTCTCTTTTTTTAAGCTAGAGAATTTCATCAACTTCATTTAGTGGCCCAAGAACATATTAAATAAGTTTCTCAAGGTCACTGAAATAATGGGTGGGAATACAAGAGTGAAATTCTGATTTACTGACTTCTCACAGTAAAGTTAGCTGATTCCCAACACTGTTGATCTACAAATCTATGTTCTTAAGTAAAAATAATTTTCTAGTTGGGATTTTTCAAGGTAATTCTATGATTTTTGTGAGGAAAAATGACATAGGATTTGATAAAAATTGATTTCGCGGGCATAGCTTCCTAACTGTGAATATCCCAATTTTGAAGAAGACAATAGAAGGATTAATTGCACCTGCTAGCAGCTTTCACTTGACCTTAAAAAGGTTACAATGATCCAGAAATCTCATTAGAAGTACTGCTTAGTAAAAAGTTCAAATTAAATGTCTCATTACACATTACACTTGGACCTCTGTTTCCTTAGGATCTGGAGCCTGCACCAATCTAGTATTAATATAATAATTGTAAGTAGCTTAAACAGTATGTAGTTACCCACTTTGAGATATTTTGGAAACCATTCATTATAAGTTCACAATGTCATTGTAAAGATTTATTAACAGGCTATTATCAGTTCTAGTTTTAACTATGTGGAGAATTTTTTAAAACTTTTTTATTTTGAGGTAATTTTAGGTTTACAGAAAGGTTTCAAAGATAATATAAAAAATTTCTATAGGCCAGGCTCGGTGGTTTAGCCTATAATCCCAGCACTTTGGGAGGCCGAGGCAAGCAGCTTGTCTGAGCACGCAGGTTCAAGACCAGCTCGGGCAACTTGGCGAGACCTCATCTCTACAACAGATTCTTTAAAAACTAGCTGGGCGTCGTAGTGCATGCCTGTAGTTCCGGCTACTTGGAGGGCTGAGGTGGGAGGATCGCCGGAGCCCAGCGAGTCGACACTGGGGTGGCCGTGAGCACGCCACTGCACTCCAGCCTGAGCGATGGAGTGAGAATCCAACTAAATAAACAAACAAACAAACAAATAAATAATTTCTACATACTCTTCAGTTTCCCCTCAGGTCAACATCTTATATTACTGTGTGACATTTGGCCAAACTAATAAACTAATACTGATACATCATTATTAATTAAATTTCAAAATTTATTTAAATTTCACTGGTTTCTTCTAATGTTCTTTTTCTATCCTAGATTCCCATCCAGAATACCATGTTGCATCTAGTTGCACTGTCTTCTTAGTCTCCTCTGGTCTATGACCATTTCTCAGTCTTTCCCTATTTCGCATAACATTTACAGTTTTGAAGAATATGTATTTTGTAGAATGTTGCCAAATGGGACTGATTTTTTTCTCATGATCAGACTGGAGTGATGGGTTTTGGTGTAGAATATTAAAAAGGTAGAAAAGTCATTCTTATCATATCCTGTCGGGGAGGGGTACATGGTATCAGCATAACTTAGCATTGATGATGATAACCTTCACCACTGGGTTAAGGTGGTGCTTGCCACGATTTATGCTTGTTTACTATAAAATTGCTATTTTTTCCTTTCACTAATCTTTGGGAGAGGACCACTAAGTTCATCCCACACTCAAGGTAGAAGGAAGAGGGGAGAGTATCTGCACGTTATTTGGAATTTCCCATAAGGAAAATTTATCTCTTCACCCACTTTTTTTTTATTACTCAGTGATCTTTTATATCAGTACAGGTTCATGTATTATTTTAAACTGTGGCTCATATTTCAATACTAGACTTTTATTTCCTCACCCAAATTGCTCTAGCGTTGGCCATTGGGATTTCTTTCAGGTTTGTAACTGTGACCTTTGACATGCCCTCATTGTTTTGGGAGGTTGGTTGTTTTTGAGCACTTCCTTACTTTCTGGCACTACAGGAGGCTTCAGGTTCAATCTGGTCTTTACTCTACCACAGTCCTAGAATCAGCCATTTCTCCAAGGAGCTCTGAATGCTTTTATTAGTGACTGGTATTTAGAAACCAAGATCTGGTCACTTAGTGTGGTCATTACTATGGTGTCACTGCTTCTAGGCTATCCCATCAGACCGAACTAGGGAACATGTGCATGTATACTAATAATACATGCATATGTATACACATACCTATGATTATTCCTCTATCTCGTCTTTCAATAGATGATAGATGGACAGATGATAGATGGATAATGATAGATGGATGGATAGATAGATAGATAGATAGATAGATATTCATACTCAAGTCTCTCACTAACCAGTATCACAGAGTTTATTTTAGCCTTCTGTTGAGATTTTTCTAAAAAATCTTGAATTTTACTTCCTTTTATTAACTGAATATTTTTAGTAACATGTTTTATATTAGTAAATAACATTTCCCTGTTAGGCAGCTGCCAGTACATTGATAGTGTAATGATGTTGCAATATCATTCTCTTGTAATCAGGTAAAAATATCTTGACCCATATGACAGACACTGCTGATTAGCTACTTAATATTTATTCACCTCTTCTTCATTTCTCAAATTTTAGGGGCAGCAATATGTCCAGTAATGATTCTCCTCCCTAGACTCCCTTTAAGCTAGTGTTGCTTTCATGTAATCTAGATTTATGAGATACAAGAGGAAATTTCCCATCTGAAGCTTGTGGGAAAGCTTTTGTTTTTCCAATAAAATACATATTTTGCCCTTCATTCTGTTCTCTTCTTTGCATGTGAGACATATACATGACATCTGGAGGTGGCATAGCAATCTTGTGTCCAAGAGGATAACAGTGATACAGTAAAAATGACAGAAGAATGACATAGATGAAGCCTGGTCTGATGAGTTCTCTTAGCAAATTCACCAGCTTTAGACTGCCTACTCCAGACTTCTTGTTTCATGGGGAACATAAGCTCATAGTTGGCTAAGCTACTGCCGTCTGTTACATAATGTTGAACAGTCTTAACTGATGCAACCCATTTGGAAAAATATAACAATCTTTTTTTTCTTTCTAAACTAGATGGTCTACTATTGTGATGATACGTGCCCACAAAATACCAGGCAGTGCTGGTTCGTTGTATCATGTTTAGGTGTTGAAATGCGTATTTCAGTTTCAAGAGTTGGTATGCAAAGAGATTAATGCATTCTATTAGTTCTAAGCATGTTTCAGGATTAGCCAAAAGTTCATTCACACGTACCATATAAATAAATAAATGCTGGAAAAACAAGGAAATTGTATATAGGTCCTAAGGTCATAAATTAGCATCATAAGAGAGTGCTCTTCAGAATGGGATTCTTAAGGTGACAGGAAGGGATATGGAGTAGAAAGGGAGAGTAGGGGAGTGTCAGAGTTCATGGGAGACTGTGTAGTTTGTAAAAACTCATATTAAAATTATAATGGCTTTTGATAAATACATTTAATTTTCTTTGAGAGTGAATAATGATACTAGCAATAGAAATATTTGATATTCCAGGCAATATACTAGGCATGTAAAATAATTATTTTCACAATAATACTTTGCAGTGTATATAGCCATATCAGCCTATCAGCCTGAATATGCCCATTCTCGTCTGAATACTTTGCAGTAACTCCTGTTAGTATCTGCATTTAGAAGATGAGGAAACTCAAGTGTCAGGTCACATATCTAGTCAGTGCTCATATTCAAACTCATCCATATCTAATTTCAGGCTCTATGTTCCTACTTCACAGAACTGTTTCTTTGTTAATTAAAGAAAAATGGAGTGCTCCCATTTTATCAAAAGGCATTTTACAAAAAGATTTCTAAAAACTTGAGTAATGAGCCAGGCTCGGTGGCTCAGCCTGTAATCCCACACCTTTGGGAGGCTGAGGTGAGTGGATTGCCTGAGCCCGTGGGTTCGAGACCCGCCTGGGCAGCGAGACCTCATCTCTACAATAAATCAAAAAATCAGCCGGGCTTGGTAGCACATGTCTGTAATTCCGGCTACTTGGAAGGCCGAGGCAGAAGGATCGCCAGAGCCCAGCAGGTCGAGGGTGCGGTGACTGGGAGCGGCCACTGCACTCCAATCTGGGTGACAGAGTGAGACTACAACTAAAAAAAAAAAACAAAAAACAAAAAACTTGAGTAATGATGCCATACTTCTTTTTTTTTTTAAGACAGGGTCTCATTCTGTCACCCAGGCTGGAGTACAGTGGCACAGTCATAGCTCACTGCAGCCTTAACATCTTGGGCTCAAGTGAACCCTCCACCTCAGCCTTCCAAGTAGCTGTGACTACAGGCAAACGCCACTACACATGGTTAATTTTTTATTTAAAAAACATTTTTTTTAGCCGGGTCCGGTGGCTCAGCCTGTAATCCGCGCCTTTGGGAGGCTGAGGTGAGTGGATTGCCTGAGCCCGCGGGTTTGAGACCCGCCTGGGCAGGCGAGACCTCATCTCTGCAATAAATCAAAAAATTAGCCGGGCGTGGTAGCGTGTGCCTGTAATTCCGGCTACTCGGAAGGCTGAGGCGGAAGGATTGCCGGAGCCCAGTAGGTCGAGGCTGCGGTGGCTGGGAGCGGCCACTGCACTCCAACTCTTGGCCTCAAGCAATCCTCCCACCTCTGCCTCCTAGAGTGCTAGAACTACAGGTGTGAGCCACCAAACCCGGCCAATTATGTCATACTCTCAATGAAAAATGAAGAAATGTTTTTCTCCACACTGAAAGAAGTTAACCACATTGCTAAATGTCATAAATGTGTAAATAAATACAGTAAAACAGTGCAGACTGATATTTAATTTGAATGAGCCTATAACCTCAGGTCATTGCAACATCACTAAGAAATCTTTCCCCAGCCGGGCTCGGTGGCTCAGCCTGTAATTCCGTGCTTTGGGAGGCTGAGGTGAGTGGATTGCCTGAGCCCGCGGGTTCGAGACCCACCTGGGCAACTTAGCGAGACCTCATCTCTACAATAAATCAAAAAATTAGCGGGGCATGGTAGCGCGCCCCTGTAGTTCCAGCTACTTGGAAGGCTGAGGCGGAAGGATTGCTGGAGCCCAGCAGGCGAGGCTGTGGTGGCCGGGAGCGGCCACTGCACTCCAGTCTGGGCGACAGAGTGAGACTCCAACTCAAAAAAAACAAAACAAAACAAAGAAATCTTTCCCCAAGCAAAAATCAATGAAATATATTTGTTTCATATACACTGTTGAGAGAAAAGTATGTATAGCCCTACCATATTGCTCATAATTCTTTTTATAAAAGGTATTTTGATACCATGTTGCAACTGGCAGGCAGCTTTAACTATCATTTTGATTTAGAAAATGCCAAGTATCTGTGAACCCAATTGACATATGTCAATTATGAATTATAAAAAATTTTAGAAGAATTTTGTCATTTTTTTCTCTCCATATTAAATATATGTGACTTTATTCTTGAAAACGGCTAGCTGCTTAATAAATAAAAAGTAAAAATTCCTACCAGAACAACAAGAAATAGTTTATCCAACATTTACAGAATAGTCTTCTTAGTAGATAAAAGGTTAAAAGATATATCTCTCTCTATCTATATATTTTTTAAAGATGTGGGGCACAATTCAGGATTAGGTATCCAAGTGAACACTGTACAGGTAAAGTTTGGGCCTACCTTTGGTTCCCACCTTGCCTGGTTTGAGATCAGGTACCTTTATCAATGTTGTGTCCCCACCCCACCCCAGTAGTATTCCTCCACTGCCAATCCCTTTCTTATAGTATTATGGTATATGTTCAGGTTCTGCATATGAGTGAGAATATCTGGTACTCTGTTCTTTTTTTCTGTGATAGATCTTTGAGTATTATAGACTCTAAATCCATCTAAATTTGTGTGCTGCAAAGTCCACACGTTTGTCCTTCTTTATGGCTGCATAATATTCCATCGTGTATATGTACCACATTTTTAAAAATCCAGTCTAGTTTCAACGGGCAGTACAGTTGGCTCTATGTTGACAACAGATTTTTTCAAACTCTACTTAAAATAAAATGTCGTTGGCTGTAGTGGCTCATGCCTGTAATCCCAGCACTTTAGTAAGTGGACGCAAGAGGACTGCCTAAACCCAAGGGTTCCAGACTAGCCTGTGCAAAATGATGAGACCTCATTCCTACAATAAATAAATAAATAAATTAGCTGAGGATAGTGGTGGACACCGGTAGTTCCTGTTACTGGAAGGCTAAGGCAAAAGGATTGCCTGAGTCCAACAGGTCAAGGCTGCAGTGGCCATGAGTGTACCATTGCACTCCAGCCTGGGTGACAGAGTGAGACTCTAACTCAATAAATAAATAAATAAATAAATAAATTAATTAATTAAAAATCACAGTACTTATAGGAGATCACACATTAGCATGGACGCCCCACCTGTTGTCTTGTGAACATAAGGATTTTCATGAATAGCTTGTAGCACGCCTTGTACAACTGCACTAAGGACTTGAATAAATGGTCTCAAATAGCAATTCCCAGGTACAGTAGCAACAACAGTCATAGAAGCAAAATCTCATATCTGGAAGTAGCATCCATAATAATCCAATTATAATATCAATATATAATTGCATACATTCTTATTGATTAAAGAAAATAAATGTACTTTTTAGACTTCAGCATATAAATGAGTATATATTGATAAATGGAGACAGCTAAAAGCAATATAATTACAGAAATAACTCTGCTTTACAAAGTATATATTTTATTTTTCTGGTTTTTTTTTTTTTTTCTATTTTTTTGAACCAGAGTCTCACTCTGTCGCCCAGGAAGGAGTAAGTGGCACTATCATGGCTCACTGAAGTCTTGACCAACCTCCTGGGCATAAGCGATTTTTCTACCTCAGCCTCCCAAGTAGCTGGAACTACAGGTGTGCACTGCCACACTTGGCTAATTTTTAAAATTTTTTGTGGAGACAGGGTCTTGTTGCCCAGGCTGGTCTCAAACTCCTGGCCTCAAGCAATCCTTCCACCTCAGCCTCCTAAAGTGAGCCGCTATGCCCAACCCATGCAAAGTATATATTTTATATGGTGCCTTGAGCTCCAGATCCTTTAATGTCTGAATAAAATTTCCCCCATCATTGCATTCCATGCTTTATGTCCGTGTAAAATTCTTCTCAAGTTTTCTAGGTCTCATATGGTCTTGGTTCCTCTGGCTTCCAACTTTTTGCCCTTTGAATTCGTTTAGCTAATGGATAATCTTTCTACCAGAAAATAATCTTTCTGTTCCATGCCATGTTAACCAGATGTAAAACGCAGTCATTTCTTGCATTTCTTGTCGTCACTCAAAACTGTAAAAAAATCAAATAAGGCCTATATGTATGTAGTATAACTTCCTAAATTTAGAGGAATGAAAAGAATAAAAAAGGCTTTTCTTTGAAGCATCATTATTATCTTCAATTGGATTATAGACACCCTAGCTATTAAAAACCCTCAGTCATCCCACGCACTGCCAGGGATTTCTCACAGTTACCATACTGCAAAGGAACCCTAGCCTCCTACTAGTTCTTTGGTTCCTTATTTATCTTCCCACTTCTATCTCACCTTTTCCCTGCCCTCTCCTCCCTGAACTGGCTTCCATGAACTTTAAATTCAGCAGGGAAACTCACTTTGTCTTCTTGAGTAGACTGAGAGAGCCTAAACAAAGCTTCTACATTCCTGTTTTATCAGCAAGTTAAATCCCAGGGAAGCAAGAATAAAGTAAAAAACAAAGTTAAGCAAAGAGGGAAGAAAAGAAAATACCAGGTGATGCATTACTGACCTGACCTTAATTTCACAAGGAAAGATAACTTAGTATTACAGGACATGGGAAAATGTTTGCATCTCCAAACATTTGGAGGAGGAAGGGAGGAAAATACAGTGTATCTGCAGTACTCTTTCCATCTTCTATCTCTCATTGGTCAGTTTCCTTCCAATAAGTCGTTAACTTCCTTGCATTTGTGGTTTTTAACACCAATATTCTTTACCAGATAAATATGTAATAACACTACTTGATTCCTGGATATACTCAAAATGATCAATTCTTCTTCCGAATTTTAATCAGCAATCAAATTCATCAATCATCTGTCATTTCTTTTTTTTTCTTTTTTTTTTTTGAGTTGGAGTCTCACTCCACTCCCAGCCACCACAGCCTCGACCTGCTGGGCTCCGGTGCTCCTTCCGCCTCAGCCTTCCAAGTAGCTGGAACTACAGGTGCATGCTACCATGCTCAGCTAATTTTTTGATTTATTGTAGAGATGAAGTCTCACCAAGTTACCCAGGCAGGTCTCAAACCCGTGGGCTCAGGCAATCCACTCACCTCAGCCTCCCAAAGCACTGGGATTACAGGTTGAGACACTGAGCCCGGCTCATCTGTCATTTCAAACATCCTCTTGCCAGTGTCCTAAATTTTTCTGCCCTATTGTCCTTTTGTTAGAACCTGATTTAAAAAAAAAAAAATCCTAGAAAAATATAATATCTTCACTGAGTATCACTGGAGAAAATTGACCAGCTGGGAATTCTGGCTATAAATTCACCAACCTTATCTGGGGTCTCAACACTGCCCAACAATGCTGCTGTGTTTCCTTCATTGGTTTACTCTCCTGTTCTACATACAATTTTAAAAGTTCATTCTCCTTAAACTAAAGCCTCATGTTTCCCCTCACTCCCAGGGGGCTGAGTTCATCACCTACTTCACAAGGAAAATTAAAGCATGACAGAGACGTCATCAAATTCCTACCACCCAATTTTCAAATCTACTTGCAGCCTTAATATTAACAACAGGAATGGCATAAACTGGATAAATAATAAATATGTATTGAATAACTACATGCTCATCCTTACCTCCTCCTTCGTGTATAATGAAGAAATGTCCCTTCCACTTGTCTCCATATTCTTTTTCATCTGCCGTTCAGGAACCTCACACTATTCCTGTTTTTTACTCTCTCTTCTATATCTTCAGACCCTCCCTCTTCACTGGTTACTCCTCATGGCCACTTAAATATACCATAATGTCTCTAAATTTAAAAACAACTACAGCCTTACACCTACCCTCTCACAGCTATATAATATTTATTCTATATGTATCCTACGATGCATCCATTCTACTGTTGGTTGGTTGAGTTATTTCCAGTTTTTTTCTAATATAGTGTTTCTACAAATATACTTGTGCATGTTTCCTGGTGCGCATATATAAGATTTTCTCTAGAAGAAGAATTGGGTGATCATTGGTTATGCACATCCTCAGCTACACTATGTAATGCCAAAATGTGATCCAAAACAGTTGGATCTTTCACAATTATGCTGGTCATATGTAAGGGTTCCTATTGTTTCATATCACAGCTTGATAGGCTCAGATTTCTTAGTTTTTCAAAATCAAATGTGTGTGTAATGATATCACAGTTTGGCCATAATCTGTATTTCTTTTGTTACTAATGAAGTTGATCATCATTAATATGTTTACAGGCCATTCTTCTTACTTCTGTGAACAACTTCAAGTATTTACTCATTTTAACAAGGGGTTGTTTATCTCTTTAGTGTTGGTTTGTGTTTCTTTATACATAATAGATATTCATAGATTTTAATAATATTTGTTGCACATATATTTGTGATTTGTTTTCTACTTTGTGTTGTCCTGTCTTTTGATAAATAGATAACCTTATTTTTTATGTAACTGCATTTAAAAATATTTTCCTTTATAGTTTGGCATTTTGTTTCTTGTTTGAGAAATCTTTGCTCTGGAATTATAAAGGCAGTCTTATAGATTGTCTTACAAAAAATATTATAGAGGTCGGGCGTGGTGGCTCAAGCCTGTCATCCCAGCCTTGTGGGAGGCTGAGGCGAGAGGATTACCAAAGCCCAGGGGTTTGAGACCAGCCTGGGCAACATGGTGAGACTTCATCTCTACAATAAACAAACAAATAAATAAGCTGGGTGTGGTAGAGCGTGCCGGTAGTTCCAGCTACTTGGAAGGCTGAGGTGGAAGGATTGCCTGAGCCCAGCAAGTAGAGGCTGTGGTGACTGTGAGTGTGCCACTGTACTCCAGTCTGAGTGACAGAGTGATACGCCAACTCAAAAAAGAAAGTATTATAGAATTCTCTAATCTACCTGTAATTAATTTTTATGTATGTGACAGCCATCCCCAAGATGACCCCAATAGTCTCTGCCTCTGATATTCATATCCTTGTGTCTTTTCCCTACACACTGAATAAAGATAACCTGCATAATAAACAGGATATGCAAAAATGCTGACGTTTGAGCTCTGAGCCCATGTAACAAAAGCATTGCAGTTTCCACCTTGCTGTCTCTCTCTTGTATTTCTAGCTATGGGGGAAGCCAACAGTCATGTCATGATGACATTCATTAATGACTATGGAGCAGTTTGTGTGTCTTAGAACTGAAGCCCTGAGCCAAGAAGCATCAAGAAACATACTGATAATAGCCACGTGGACGAGTCATCTTAGAAGTGGAGCCATCATCTCAGTCAAATTTCTTTTTTTTTTTTTTTTTGAATTGGAGTCTCACTCTGTCATTTTCTCTGATCCTTCCGCCTCAGCCTTCCAAGTAGCTGGAACTACAGGTGTGTGCTACCATGCCCTGCTAATTTTTTTGATTTATTGTCGAGATGAGGTCTCGCCAGGTTGCTTGAACCCGCGGGCTCAGGCAATTCACTCACCTCAGCCTCCCAAAGCACGGGATTACAGGCTGAGCCACCGAGCCCGGCTTCAGTCAAATTTTATCAGAAGCCTGCAGCTCCTGGCTGACTAAATCTTGACTGAAACCTCATGAGACACTCAGAGACAGAACCACCAAATAAGCTGCTCCTGCCTTCCTGACCCACGGAATCTGTGTGAAATTGATATTTGCTGTTATTTGGAGCCCTAGGTTTTGAAGTGTCTTGCTGCACAGCAACAGATAGCTAATATATTATGTATGTAAGGTAGCACTTTCAATTTTTATATTTTTCACTTGCATAATCAATTATTTCAGCACTACCTAAAAACTTCTGTCTTCAGTTATCTGCAAGATTAGCTCTGTCGTAAAGTTTCCAACTGTATGTGGATCTGATTCTAGACTCCTTTTGCTGTTTTATTATCCATTATGTTTACCCTTGAGTGAATACTTCATTATTTAATTACTATAGCTATATATTTATAAAAAGTCTGATAAAGCATACTCCAAAATGATCTTATCTCTTTTTAGTCCTTTGGAATTTTATCTATTTAGAATCACCCTGCCATTCCTTACAAGAAAACTCATTGGGTTTTAAGTGGAATTACATTGAGTCTATGGACCAGTTTGGGGAAAGTTAACACCTTTAGTATACTGAGCCTTCTAATCCATGTGTAGTCATGGTGTGCCACTTTATTTGGCATTGTCTTTCAACATGTTTTATGATTTTCTTTGCAAAGGTCACATACATATATCTGTTAGCTTAAATATTTCCTTTCTGTATGCCAGTATGAACTATTATAAAATGGAACTGTAAAGGTCATATAATTTAAAATAGCATAAAATATATCAAACTGCTCAAGCCAGAAACTGGCACACAGTAAGCACATGATAAATATCTTTTTTTTTTTTTTTTGAGTTGGAGTCTTACTCCTTGCTCAAGCTGGAGTGCAGTGGCACGCTCATGGCCACCCCAGTGTCAACCTGCAGGTATCCAGCGATCTTTCCACCTCAACCTTCCAAGTAGCCGGAACTACAAGCGCATACCACCACGCCTGGCTAATTTTTTGATTTATTGTAGAGATGAGGTCTCGTTAAGTTTCCCAGGTTGTTCTCGAACCTGTGGGCTCAGACAATCCCCTCACCTCATCCACCCAAAGTGCTGGGATTACAGTCTTGAACCACCATGCCCAGCCATGATAAATATCTTAAAGTAGATGTATGAACAAATGAATGAATGGTAGACATCTACTATTCATTTTTTGTGTGACCAGTATACCTATATATAAACCATCTATGTTAGGTGCCCCTTCTACTTAGGGATTCTGTATTCTCATGGGATTTCCCCTCCACAACAAGAAACATTGATATTTTCAGTTCTTACTTCAATATGCCACTGGTAAGGTAATCCAGATGTAAAGGAATAGCTTCAAAGGGGTATAAAATGGCATCTTATATCAACTTGTCTTTTTCTTTTCCATGACTCCCTTTCTTTCTAACTTTTGGCATGTATAATGGAGCTCTCCTGCTAAGCATATTTAGTTCAACTTATTATACTTCATTGAGATCTTCACAGAACTTTTCATGTGTAAGGAAAATACGTAATTATATCTTTTCTATAGTTTATTTCGTTGCTGCTGTTGTTACTATCTTTTGTTTGCTGTAAACACTAGCCTCTTATTCAATAGAAAATATGACCAAAAACAGTTTCAAAGATTACTTAAGGTCCTCATCATCACTAACTATTGTTAGTCTCACTGTGTATAGAATTTCAAAAAATGTCCAAATGCTCAATCCTATACATTTCCTTTCATTGCTATTTTTAAACATCTCTTAAGGACCTCAGCAATTTAATAACTTTTGTTCTTTTATCAAAATCTTAAGAAAAAAATTGAGTCTTGGAATTAAGCCAACAGTATGTGTTTCTCCTGTGGCTAAGCAAAATTTCATAAGAATGAATATGATTCAAGCAGATGTTCATCATATAACCACCAGAAAAAACACTGAAGCCACAAAAATAAAAATCAGATCTAGTGTTTGGAAATGCTCCCACCACACCCAAGTATCTTTCAAAGTAGGTATTCAGTTGTTTTAAAGTATTTTAGAGAAATTTTTAGGCCAGGCGTGGTGACTCAAGCCTGTAATCCCAGCACTTTGGGAGGCCGAGGTGAGAGAATTGCCTGAGCCCACGGGTTTGAGAACACCCTGGACGACTTGGCAAGACCTCATCTCTACAATAAATCAAAAAATTAGTCAGGCACGGTAGCACAGGCCTCTAGTTCTGGCTACTTGGAAGGGTGAAGTGGAAGAATAGCCGGAGCCTAGCAGCTCGACACTGGGTTGGCCATGAGTGTGCCACAGCACTCCAGCCTGGGCGACGGAGTGAGACTCCAACTCAAAAAATAAAAATAAAAAAAGAAGTTTTAAAATTTCACCGAAAAAAACACTTTTGAAATCTTGATCATGATTCCTGGAAATAAATCTTAGATGATTTGGGCGAACAAAAGAGAGTAGAGACTGACCTTTATTCTATCCTTCAGTGACTCACTCATGTGTAAACACACAGGGCTTTTTTGTAGTCTGAGCACAGCTTATTTCTTGTCATGTCCTATCTTCAAATTCTCTTCCAGTCGTGTGGAACCTCTAGCATCTCCTAACATGCCACTCTATTTCACACTTTTGTGACTTTGCTCACATTGTTCTTTCTCCACGGAATGCTTTGCCACAACCCCCACTGCCATTACCCACCAGGCGAATACACCCTATGTTTTCAGATTCAGCCCAATATCTTTCTTAGGGAATCTTGTCAGACTGACTTTCGTTTCTCAAAATACGACTTTATCTTTGCTACTCTTTCTCCCTACTCTGGACCCTTCTATCATGCTACCTGTTACTGCCACCTGTAACATTGTATTGGCTTGTTTCTATCGTGCTTTATCTGTAACACCGTATTGGCTTGTTTGTATTTGTGTCTCTCATGAGGCAGCTATAAATTACATGTAGACGAGGTTTGTATTACCTTTAAATTACTGATACCAGGTGGTATTCTGATTCAGAGTATGTACTCAATAAATTCCTCATGAAAAATGAATGATCCGGGCTCGGTGGCTTAGCCTGTAATCCCGTGCCTTTGGGAGGCTGAGGTGAGTGAATTGCCTGAGCCCGCGGGTTCGAGACCTGCCTGGGCAGCAAGACCTCATCTCTACAATTAATCAAAAAATCAGCCGGGCGTGGTAGCACATGCCTGTAATTCCGGCTACTTGGAAGGCTGAGGCGGAAGGATCGCCGGAGCCCAGCAGGTCAAGGCTGCGGTGGCCAGGAGCGGCCACTGCACTCTAGTCTGGGTAACCGAGTGAGACTCCAACTCAAAAAAAAAAAAAAAAGAAAAGAAAAGAAAAATGAGTGAATGATTACATAAGTGCCCATACTTCCATCATTGATTTACTATTTGATTAGTAAAAATTTAAAATGATACTTTCCCATAGGTTGAGACTTAGACTTGTGCTAAACGAAATCAGCTGCATAGATCAGACATTATTTTTCCTTTTCATTTCTTCCTGGCACATACAGGATATATAATCTCTATAAAGTTTAAAGAAATATATTGTAATATATGGTAACACGATAAAGATAAATCAAAAACAATATAGTGTAGACACTTTGTTTTCAATGTTTGACATAATATTGGAGTAAAATTTAAAAATCTTGAAAAGAAGGAGTACTTAAATAATGACACCAGTATAATGCACCACATACACGCCTGTAATGATACTGTGTTCATTAAATATGCTATCTCATTTAATTTAATATGCACAATAAACCTAAAAGGTTTGTTGATATATTCTCCATGTGCAGGTAAGGAACTGAACCTCAGAGGAACTAAATGAACACCAAGTGACTTTGATGTTGGTCTTTCTACCATGAAAGCCCATGTTTTAATTTATTAACTGTTGAAAAATAGCACTAATAGACCATGACATGTTAATATAAATAACAGATATGTGAACAATAACTATATTTTTACTTCTGCATTCAATCTCTTGCAATATGTTTTTTGATTTATGTATATCGTGCTGATATTGTGTTAGAAAAGGGAGGACATTTTTAAATCTTCAGATAAATGTATATATTTTTCTTTGAGAGAACACCAAAATTTGACAAGTGATAGTTTTTAAAGGGTTGTTGTAGTATGGATCCAAAAATCAAATCAATATACTTTTCATACTCAATTATACTAAAATCTATTCATTTTTTAAAAATTTATTTTTTATAAAGACAGGGTATTGCTTTGCCACCCAGGTTGGTCTTGAACTCCTGATCTCAAAAGATCTTTCTGCCTCTATGTTCCAAAGCATGGGGATTGAGCCACCATGCCAAGAAAACAATTGATTCATTTTATCTTAATGAATGGATGATTTTGTAACATCGTGCATTGGTTATTTAGAAAACATTGGTTTGCTTAGTTATGCAGATATTCCAAATTGTTGACACATTTTATTTTACAATTTTAAAAATGAAAATTTATAAATATCACCACCAATTTCATCAAAGTTCACACTGGTAGACACACATTTTCTAAAATGCAACTTCTTTGAAAACTCAGATTTAATCATTGGAAACAAGGGTTTTCAGTTATTTTTCCTTCAAGTAACAAACACATTTTTCTCATTTTTGAGAAAATATTTGCCAATACCCAAGTCTTAAATAGCTATGTTTGTCAATGTTCATTCTTTTAATGAACATTCTTTTCTATGAAAAAACAAAAACAAAAACAAAAACAATCCCGGCTAGTTCATTTGCAACTCACTTGCACAAGTGCTTGTTTCCAAACAACCATCATTCTTTAAAAAGCAGCAGAGGAACTTAATGCGTACTTCCCATTTCATCATGCAGAATACTGGCAAGACATTTTTTCAAGGGTTGAGATTTAATACCATTACCATTTTTTACTACTTCATCAAGGGTATACTTAGGTGAAACATTTTTTGTTTGTTTTTTGCTTTGCTTTCAGTTTGTAGTTGTGAAGGAGACAACTGTCCTAGTACGTACAACTGATGTCACTGATTTGATTCATGCTCGGATGCCAACAGTGTGACCCATCTTTGCTTTTGCATCATCTGTGCATATGTCAACACAGTGAAAAAGGCAGGCCAGCCTCAGTGGCTCAGCCTGTAATCCCAGCATTTTGGGAGGCCTAGGCAAGTGGATTGCTTGAGCCCACAGATTTGAGAACAGCCCAGGAAGCTTGGCGAGACCTTGTCTCTACAAAGAAATCAAAAAAATTAGCCAGGCATGGGAGCACGTGCCTGTAGTTTCAGCCACTTGGGAGGTGAGGCAGAAGGATTGCCAGAGCCCAGCAGGTTGACACTGGGGTGGTCATGAGTGTACCGCTGCACTCCAGCTTGGGTGATGGAGTGAGACTCCAACTCAAAAGAAAAAAGAAAGAAAAGAAAAAGGCAAATAACATCTTACTTATCATGAAAGTAGTTACTGACTTCATGAACACCTGAAATGTTCTCAGTTGTCCCCCTGACATCTCTCAGAACACACATTGAGAATTACACAACAAATCTATTGCCATAGCCTGCTACTTGTCCTTCTACAATCTGTTCTCCCCCTCACACTCTGAATCAGGTCATGTTACTCTTGCAACACACAAAACTTTACATGGACTTCTCATCTCATGCAGAGCATTGTAGACTGTGCTAATTTTTTCAGTCTCATTGCTATTGTTTTCTCAGGGGTTGCCTTCCTCAAATCTAGTGGTCTCCATGGTGTTCTTGAATTCTTCATGCATGTTCTTTTCAGTGGGTCTTTATACAATATTCTTTCTGCAAAGAGCAATGTTTTTTCTCAGAAGTTTTCATGCCAATTTTCTCTCTTCATTTAGGTTTCTGCTTTTAAATTAAATTTAGCCCAAAGCTGCCTCTTTACCTATTTTGGGATTGACCTAGAGGTTTCTCCATAACCTTTCATATGGTGAACTGGGACCTAGCTGCATGAACTGTGACCTAGCTGCATGAAGCTGTGTGAATAGACTATAACCTCCTCTTATGCCAATCACCTAGTTTGGGTCAATCAAAGGTGCCAGCTATTCAAAACAGGTTCCAATAAAGCAAACACTGAGTTGTAACCAATCTGGCTGATTCTGTATCACACTTCTCTTTTATTTTATTTTATTTTTGACATGGGGTACAATTCAGGATTAGGTATATAAGTGGTCATCGTATAGGAAAAGTTTGGCCTCCCTTTGGTCCCTACTTTGCCTGGACTTCTGTTTTCTGTACCTCACTTTCCTTTTTCTCTCGATAAATCTTCTACCATGTGGCTATGCTGGAGTCTCTCTGAACCTACTCTGGTTCAGAAGGCAACCTTATTTGCAAATCGTTCTTTGCTCAAGTAAACTCTGTTAAATTGAATTTGTTTTAGGTTTCTCTCTTTTAACATTGTTAAATATCTTGCAGAAAGGGCTCCCCTGACCACAGTCTACAGCTGCATTTCTGTCATCCTTGCCTTCTTTCCTTTTTTACTTATGTGCTTATTGTCCACACTAGATGTCAACGCTCTAAAGCCTGGGACTTGAGTTTACTCACTTCTTTTTCCCCGATGCCAGGAATATATAGCCATGCAATAAAATTTTTTGAATAAATGAATAAACTGTGTTCTAATAGATCCACCAAGGTGGATTTGAAGGGGCATATTTACCTCATGGAAACACAATTCATGGAAATGGAAACAGTGTTTCTTATATGAAAGTTCACAGATAGACTGTATCAAACTAACTCTAGATATTTTTTAAAGTTCAGAACTTAAGTCCCACTCCCAATGATTCTGATTTAGTCAGTCCAGGATGAAAAGAGAGATAATACACATTAAAATATTCCCCAGGTAATTATGAAGAACTGTCAGTTTTGGGGAGAGCCTGTGAATGGGTCTGTAGTTACAAGTCTTTTTGAGAGATAATGAAAATTTCCTAAAATGTTAAGAGGCTAACAAATGACAAACTAATATAAATATTAATGTAAATAATGAAAATACAACTCCCATAGCTCAAGTATACAGCTTTTAAATCCTAAGCGCATCAAATGTGTATTCTTGCCAATCATGTTACCTTCCAAGATACCAAGGAGACAGATGGCTTCCAAGGAGAGGAATCAAGTGAGCCTCTTGACTACATCGTGTCCTTTTTTTGTATTCTCCTTGATTAATTTATGAAATAATTACATTCTTTTAAAGTAAGTCCTCTTTAGTTGTAGGGGGCTTTTTGGCATAAAAATAATTATTTTACTAAAGTATACCAACAGGTATAGGTGAGCAGGGACATTTATCATCCTCTGATCTTCCTCTGATGCACTCAAATGCTGCTTAACGTGCAACTGTCCCTTCATTGCAACATCAAAGCACCTAGTTTACTTTCACAATAAAGAAATTGTCCAGACTAAAAAGTATAAAATTATATAGCAAATGGCTTTTTTAAAATTGTAGTTAAAATATAAATAACATAGATTTACCATTTTAACCATTCTTAAGTGTAGAGTTCAATGACATTAAACTACATTCATTGTGCAGCCATCATAACAAATGACATTTATATAAATAACTCAGTGGAAAATTCAAACATATCAAACCTACAAAGTTCCTTCAATTATTAAAGTAAAACCATAGTTCTAATAAATGTTATCACAAGATTCCAGATATACTAATAATCCTATAATAAATTTCTGACTTTGTTACTTATGGAACTGTTTTTAAAAATATATTTACACTTGAATTTTTTTTAACAACCCAAAGATTTTCATGCATATTGAAAGTAAATTCACTGATCCATCATGAGACAGATTAAATATTAAGTATATTAAATGTCAGGCTTGTTATTCTAGTTTCATTTGAAAAACAAACTTTTCCATAACTCATGGACAGATGTTGATAAGGCAATAGCAGCTGTGGCAGAGAATACATTTTCACTAAGGAAAAATGGCAATGTGTTTCCTTAATGGGTAAGATTTTGGAAGTATTAGGCAAAAGTTGTTACAAGATATTTTAAGCAAAAACATCCATAAGCAATAACCCATCCACTATGTTTTTTACTGTGGTACCAGCTGCTACTGTTTCTGCTCTCTTGACAAGACATCAAATTTCAAGGCTATGCCATCCCAACTATTTGAGACAGGTCAAAACATAGACACCAACTTGACTAAGTGAATTATCCAATTAAACCAAAATTTCCTGTTTTCCTCTCCTTTCATGTCCTCTGTCTTTATGCTCTTTTGGTCTATAGGAACTTCCTAAAAAACACTTTCTCTTCTGTGTCTTTACATTCAAACCTTATAGGTTCTTTCCCTCAAAACTTGCATACCTTAAAAATAAAAAATAAAAAAAGCATAAAAATCCCTTTTCTTTTTTTTTTCTAGTTGCCAAATGACCTTTTATTGAAATTTATTTCCTTTTTGCTTCCTGACTAGTGAGGCATTCCACTGCGCCACTATTGATGCCATCTACGATGTCATGGGGGTGGCGGCCATCAACATTGCAGCCCACAGACTGAGCAGTCCCTAGGATCTCTTTAATGGTTCCAGAGAGTCCTCTAGCTAGAGACCGGTGTCACATTTGTCGGGCAATGTTGACAATTTCATCAAAAGTGATGTTCCCGCTGTGTTTAATGTTCTTCTGTTTCTTTCTGTCTCTTGACGGTTCCTTGAAGGCTTTGATGACCAGGGTAGAGGCAGAAGGTACCACCTCAATCTGGGCCTGTCTGTTCTGTATGGTCAGTTTCAGTGTAATTCTCAGACCTTTTCGGTTACCGGTTGTCTTGGCGATGTCATCACCAACCTTTTTGGAGACAGACCCAGGGGACCGATCTTGGGGACCAGCAAAGATGTGGCGCCGACCTCGTCCCTGGTGCACCTCAGGTACACGACTTTGATCTCACTGGGGTTGAACGTGGGCAGCATCATGAAGGCGACCGGTGTCGGGTGAACCCGGATTCCGGATGGCCGAAGAAAGTTGCACTTGGGCCTCTGCCGAGTCAAAAGCCGAAAGCAAAAAAATCCCTTTTCTTACCTCTCACATGCCTACTTAGTGTTTAGGAATTTTACTTCACTATTTAACCAAATTAGTTTAATGAGAAATTGACATTCCATTGTCACTTTCTCATCCTCCTTCCTCAATCTACTGGAATGTTGCTTCTATTAAAATTGCCCATGGTAAACAGAACATAACCCCACGTGCAAATATGTGCCATGGCCTGGTGGGTGATACAGAGATTGATATTAATGTACTGTGCATATTAGTGTGAATCTGTGGGCAGGTACTTCTGTTCCATGACAGGAAACATCCTCGCTGTTAAAACTGGCTATGTTTTAATCTTCCTCATTGCACTTTTACTACGTACGCTACTGTTAAATGAAATGGATGGAAGATTGCATTCTGTTTGATGTCAATAAAGCAAAGTACCTGTCTACTTTCAAAAAAAAAAATTGCCATGGTAAGGCAATTAAGGCTAATAGATATATTTTTGTTCTCTGACCTAACCCCTCTCTTATTTCAATGGTCTTAATAGATCCTCATTCTTTAAACTGTCCTACTTTAGTCTATGTAACACCATTCTCTCTCAGTTAGCCATATTTGTCACTCTTTGAACTCTTTGTGGAATCTTTCCTCTCTGCCTTCTTCTGAAATGCTGCTGTTTTCCATGTATTCAATTTATTACTCAATATCTACAATTGGACAGCACATCTCAAACTCAATTACAAAATCCAGTTTCTATTTTGGTGGAGGTCACCATCCTTGGCCAGTCTCTTTTCCCATGCTGTGCCTCATCTCCAGAACCGGTTTACTGCAATAGCTCCTAAATTGTTGTCTTTCACTTAATTCTATTCTCCGCCCTGCTCAAGTCATCTTTCTGGTGTTTAAACCTGATTATGTTACTTCTTTACTTAAAAATCTATTAATAAGAAAATAAAGAGAAGAAAGTTTAAACTTCCCTACAGTCTCAAATATCACCTGCTTTCCATTTTCTACCATATCCCCCACTCCCATTGTTCTCAATAATTATCCTTCTCTCCGGTTGAGGCAGGTTATCTTGTATAGGTTAGACATAGATAAGTTTCTTGTAGGTAGTTTTAAAATAGAGTAATCATTCAGATATTTTTTAAATCACCACTCCAACCCTGTGGGCTGAAATGTGGACTTATCATTGCAGCCCACCCTTTCAGTTCATGATTAGCATAATAATTATTGTAAAAGTTATCGAGTTTCTTGTCAAAAGCAAATGCACATACATCAAAGGTGGAGAAATGGTAATCAATCCACCTCTTAGCTCATAGTATAATAATTGCTGTAAAAGTCTATCAAGTTTCCTTCCAAACTCAAATGTATGTTCAGGAAAAGCCCACCCCCTTAGCTCATCAAAGGTGGCAAGATGGTAACCAAAACTTGAGACCAGATATCTGTAGCTCACCCTTTAGCTCATAGTTAGCATAATGACCATTGTAAAGGTATATCAAAATCCTTGTCAAAAGCAAACATGTGTTCTTTCTTTTAAGATGTCTATGTTCATCAGACATACCTCCTTCTCTCTATAATAAATTCTGTCTTAAAGCTATATTTGGATCTGCTCTGAAATTCTTTTCTGTGTTGGATCAAAGAACCCACAGAGAATTGCACTGCCCCCCACCTGGCAATACCGCCAAATGGAACTTACTAAACTCTCCAGTGGATAAAACAGATTTCTTTTGATTAGAACGCCCTTCTCCTTTTTTCTTCACGCATTAAAAATAAGCATCATTTCCACCATAAAGCGTCATGTGATCTTACCCTACCTCATCTCTCTAATCATAACCTTAAGCCAGTATAGGTGCCCCTCATTTGGTCACCTAAGTTGCCTTTTCAACCCTCTTCCCAACATAGTAAATTATAACCCCAGATTTACTGTTATATCCTCTCCTAGATTGTTGACTCTTGAGGAAAAAGCGTGTCCTACTTGCTTCTCTAGTACTAGAATTAAGCACAGTGTTGGCTGTAGTAGCAATCAATAGAAGTTTGTGGCATGGATAAATAGCAGCATAAATTTAATTCACTAAAATTTGTGACTTAAATATATAGCCTACCATACCGTAAACATAAGAACCCAGAAAAAGCTAGATGCAATGGCTCACACCTTTAATCCCAGCACTTTGGGAGACTGAGACAGGAGAATTGTTTGAGTCCAAACCAGCCTGAGCAACATAGCGAGACCTTACCTCTACAACAAATTAAAACTTAACCAGGCATGATGGCATGTGCCTGTAGTTTCAGTTGCTCAAGGTGGAAGGATTACCTAAGCCCAGGAGGTCAAGGATAGGTGAGCTATAATCATGCCACTGCCCTTCAGACTGGGTGACTTTGGTTAATTCTTAGACAAGAAGGGCTAGCATGCTATAGATCCCACCTCATCGGATTTTATGTAGTTTATTTTTTCTTGTTGTGCCATTTAATACATATGCATAGTCTAGTGAAAAAATATTTGAGCTTGACTTACACATTCAGTTGGTAAGCATTTGTGTAGAAATGAACATAAGCACCTCTAGCCACCAGAATATCCTGATCCAAATAGTGAAACAAAGGAACAGAGGCTCTCTCAGACAGGAAGTTACTGTCAGCAGCTCTCGGGAAAAACCAAATACTCTGGTTTGTTTATTTCTTTGCTTATTTTTGTATTTCACCCAGTACCTGACAATGCTAAGCACAGACTAAGAGCTAATAATTTTCTTTTATATTTATATGGCAATTTACATCTAAAAGCACTTTCAAGTTAATTTTCTCCTTTGAAACATTTGTTGATTAATTTTATGTAATGCTCCTGAATCCTCCATGGATCTAACAAGAAATAAAACTGTGGATTCATTTTGCTATATCTAAAATCAAAATCCTATTTTGTCTGAATATTTTTTAAAAAATCTTTATTATGTTTCAACTTTGTTTTGAATTTTTAAAATAGTCTGTCTTGTGCTTTATAATGCCTTTAAATGACCTTTAAGCTATGTGTTTTCTATAAAATAAACATAGGTATCACTCAGGGAAATATATAGCTCTAGCCTGAAGTATCCCAATCACTTCTGTGGACTGACTTTCAGTTCCAAATTACTTCTGTGGATATAACCTAATGGCTCTTTTGTTTTTTGTTTATCATAGGAAACATTCTTTTCTAGTTATTAAGGTAAAATATCAAGCCACAGTTTCATTTTGAAGCTGCTCCTTATTCTTGTTCAATGCTCTTATAAATATTATATCTTTTCTTTCAAAGAAGCAAAGCAATACTTCTTATTTCTAGGTGTTAGAATGGGGTTTCACTTTCTCTCCTGTCTTATTCTTAACCTAGACCCTTGAAGCCTCCTGAACTTATTCCTACATGCTGTCTATAACCAATGTCTTAATATTTAATTCCCAGAGGACTATACCAAGAATGTACACATACTGGAATTTATGTTTTAAATTGTCTATATGACTCACATAGCTTCAGTCATAATTACTAGGAATCAATATGACACATATGGATACTGTATGGGCATAAACAGTTAAATAATCAGGAAACAACTAGTTATGGATTCCTATGAACCAGGCACTGTTATAAACTCTGGAATATAATAGTAAACAGACAGTGCTACTGTTAGTATTTTACAATCATATAGAATGACCAATGATGTTTATATCCATCATTCTATTTGGAGTGACATTCAAAGTCTAATGTTCAATTCTCCTACTTTAGTGTTCTTTTGGTCCTTAATTCCTTAATATATTATCTTAAAATATTTGATTTGTATGCACATTTGTATGACATCTCAAATCATTAGGGAATGAGATATGATATCAATAACTAAATATATTTCAATGTACAAGTCTATTTTGAGCATATATCCAATAAACAAATCACTCTTCTCCAATGAGTGATCAGGAAATGGGCTTTCCTTGCCTCAGCACATAAAAGAATGCAAAACACTCCAGTTGGAAATCAGAAAGTCAGCACCAGGGAAGCAGTCAGAAACCATTCTCAGAGGAATCAGCAACACACATTTTGCCAAATAAACTTTTGAGGAATGGTAGGAATGGTGTGTGTGTGTGTGTGTGTGTGTGTGTGTGTGTGTGTGTATACAAATATATATATATTTGATATTTTAAGTTAACCTTGAGAAAACACCAGCCAAACCCCAGAATGTGGGAAATTCTACAGGGAAAAAAATGCAATTTGATCAATAAATCAAAGCAAAAGAAACTCTAAATTTAGTCACTAATATCATACCTCATTCTGTCATGATTTGAGGTATCAAGCAAATATACATACAAATCAAGAATGTTAAAATAATGTATTACAAAATTAAGGACAAAAGAATACTAAAGTAGGAAAAATAAATGTGAGAAAGAAAAAGAGCAGAGAGAACCAATGAACCACCACAGATTGGAAGAGTTGTAGGAGATATATGTATCGAATACAATGTACAGTCTTATTACAATCCTGATCTTCACAAACTAGCTACAAAAAGACATAAGGGAAAGCCACAACAAGATAATCAGGGAAAGCTAAACATATATTAGACATTAGATAATATTAAGGAAATATCATTCATTCTGAAGATGTAGTCATGAGATTGTAGTTATATTTTCAAAGTTCTTACATATTAGAGATATATATTGATATATTTATAGATGAAATGTAATGTCAGATATTTGCTTTCAAATATCCCAGGTACATTTATTTTATCTGTGCCATTTAGAAGTAAAAGATAAGTAAATAAAGCAAAACTTCACAGTACGTTTCTAATAAGGTTTAAATGAATATAAATTATATACTTATCTCAGCCTGGGTTCTTATAAGAATACAAAGTGAGAGAAAAGTTTATTTGAGAGTGATTTATTTGGGAATGTGATTCCAGGAGTCAGCATTAAAAGTCAGAAGGAGAAATTGGAAGAAGAGAAAGCCAATAGAGGAATGCATATTGATTTGCCTACTACTTTTGTAGAACAGGGAGCTCAATCCCACAAGAACATCTGAATGACTCATGGAATGCATCTCAGAACCATCCATAGGGGAAAGAAAAGGGAAGGCTTTTTTCAATCAAGTTTCTTCTCCTTTGATCAGGGGCTACGTCACAGGGCATTAATACCTCTGTACCAGCATGGATGCTAAGAGTTCCTATGATGTCTGATTAGGCATATCACGCAGGAAGTAAGAAGCACTCATGTTGGTCTGAAGCAATGTGCTGCCAGTTTGCACCACTGTGAATCTAATTGAAATCTTCATGGGAACATGAAGTTAAGGACAGAAGAAGAGGATCAGAAGTGGCACAGAAGAGTTCTTCCAATACAGTCCATTCTTTGTGCCTATCACTCCTATCTCTTTTTTGCTTTTCATTAAATCTAGTCAGTTACAGAATCCCCTTCAAATGGTGGCCAGTCGGAATCTCTGCAAAGACTGAATACAATAAAGTTAGTGAAACAAGCTGTGAAGCTGCAGTCCCCAGAGTGACACGTTATTCCAAGGCCATAATTAATCATTGAAAGGAGAGACCCTGAGAAACTTAAAATAAACTTAGTTCACATTTTGCCTCAGCATAGTCATTTTATAGATAAATTCCAATCGGCAGGTTTTAGGAAGGGTTCAGACATTTTACTGCAGGCCCTCAGCAAATCTCTATCAGATGCAAGACTAGGACAGCTCAATCTTTCAATTCATGGTTTAGCATAATAATCTTTAAGAAACTTTCAGGTTCCTTGTCAAAGGCAGGTCAAAGATCACCCCTTAGCTGGCTGAAGCCATATAAATGATAATAAGACCACCTTTTTGCCAAGGAGCTTCTGGATTGGAAATGTCTGACAGGTCTCTTGCAGGAAAAACCCGTCCACTTATCTCCTCCCAACTAGCCCACTACCATGGCAGTACTCACGTGACTAACCCACCCATCTGCCTGCAGTCCATCACCTGACGTCAGTACCTGAGCATACCTGACCCTTCATGATGACATGGAGAAGACCACCACCTAATCACCTTAATATCCTTCCCCCACCAAAGAGGAGGATTAAAAGGACTCAACCATGAGCAACCAGTGGCCATTGCTTTGCTAAGCTATGGTGTGGTCATATGCTTTTGAGCTATGGTCAGACCATATTTTCTTAAACTTTGGCCCCCTCCCTGACCTTGGGAAGGTGAATAGCCTCTTTTTCTCTCTCTCTCTCTCTAATTTACTTTCTAAATAAACTACATTTCCTGATCTAACTTCTGTGCAATTCTTTGCATCTTTCTCACGGCACTGTATCACACGCCAGACACCCACACCCCCAGCAGGCCTGACCTAATATTTGGAGGCCCCTGCTGGGAGCGAGATCTAACAACCATATTTATCTCCTTCTAATCACCAATTTTAGAATTCTCTCACCCATTGGCCTTTACCTTGGCTGGTCTATGTTGTTTGCTATCTGGGTTGACACAGACCTTCATCCTTGAGGGGTTTATGCCCTTGATTTCCTTGTGCGTGTTAAACTGTGGTTGCTACAATTTTCCATTCACAATTATAATTGGATGTAGTGGCACCAAAAGATAACTGGCAAACATCTTCTAAATATCCTGTAGGTCCCAGACATATACATATCTTCCTGTCTTTATTTTGTAGCAGGAACCCTAGATTATAATAGTAAAAAAAGCAGTAATTACCCATACTAGTACAAATACCTTTCTTTGCCTAACATTTGATTTCAACTATGTGTTCCAAAGTGACAATGTACAGGTAACCGATAAAATACTCAGAATGTAGTACTAAATGTGGTAAATAGAACTCTGCTCAAAGTCACACACAGTCTAAATAGTAGAAGCAGGTGACATGTTATACTTTTGTAAAATTTGACCTCAAACCATTAGTCACCTTAAACATACACACAAAACAAACACACACACACAAAATCAGGTGAGTGAACAGCTTCCAAGATACAAAGCTGTGTTAAATGATATCTTCTTATCATAAATCACTTTAGAAAACTCTAATACCTTTCTGCGTTTTTTTTTCCTACTTAAAATAATTTATGCTTTTTCTCATTCAAGAAGGATTTGAAGAAGGATTTGAGGAAGATGTGTTAGACTAATAAATTTTTAGCAAGTGTGTACAGAAGCCTAAGAAAGCTTATTTAACAGAAAATTGGGTCTTATCTACTTCACCAATTGTGTTAGATCAGACACATTTATTTATTCAATAATAATAGAGATGCCTCCATTTATTTTGTGGCTATCTGTGATAGGCACTTATATGAATTGGCCTTAATTCCTACAATAATCCTGTAAGGTATATGGAGGTATAAGCAGTAATTTGCCTAAGGTCAAACATTTACTAAACAACTAAGTTCAGATCTGCTGCCTTCAGAACCAAATGTCTGTAAAAGGTATTGTTCAATTTATAATTACAAATACTGTGGGAAGCCTCTTTAGATTTGGATTTTTTGGGTTGTCATTTTTTGATTCTAAACTAAGTACGGAGGTGTAATTAAGAACAGACAGGTAATTCACAGGTTGGTGCTCTCAAGTTGCTACCTTTGTTTTATGCTATCACTGCCTATTCCATCATAGGCAGAAGTAGAAATCCATACATAATTCTGTGAATCGTAAATCAAGATGCCCTCATCTACCATGGTCAAGGAATTGTCACATTCTCTCCCAGGATTTTGCTGTATGAGTGAAACAACACAAGGATGGAAAGACAGATGGAGCATAATTATTGAAGAATCAGCATTTTCACAACACGATCAAGCAGTTTAGGCAGCTTATAGCCTTTGGTTTCTGATTTTTTTTTTTTTTTTTTGTAGGTAGTTTTTTAGATTTCTTATAGATTTTTCTAAGGATATCATGGTTTCCTTCCAATAAACTTCTCTCTCTTTTTTCTTACATTAGATTGAATTAAACTGAATTCCTAGCCATTATGAGAAGAGATGTCAGACACAGCTCATTTTAACCCCTCCCTTTTGGAGTTTAGGCACAACTGACCAGCATTAAGTTTAAAATGGAGATCATAAGACTGACAAAATATACCCTTTGTGGCAATAAGATACCAAATTATAAACAAGACCTGAGGCTATGCAAGCAAGGGTTAAGTCACACACTACAAACCATAAAATCTAGTTAAATGTTTTTGTTTTTTTTTAATTCACCCAGTATAATGTGGCTTATCTTCCAACCTGACCCTGGTATAGCAGCACATGACAGATCATAGACCCTGAAGGAAATAAAAATATTTTACCCCCAAAAGTATTTCTTTCTACACCTTCCTTCTGGACTTCCTTCATAAGCTCAGGGCAGGTGGACAATACCTGACCATCACAAAAATTGTTTTATAGCTTCTATTGTAAAATCTAAGAATAGTATCTGAGATCTTTTTTGGACTATACCCTGGTGAACAAGAATTCCTACCCAGGCCCTCTACTGGTCACAGGACCCCAGGAAGATGATCTCCACATCCCCCAATGACATCATCAATCAACCAACAGCCTCTATCCCTCTTCTCTCCAAGCTGTCTTTAAAACTATAGCCTCTGACTCTATGGGGAAGAGGATTTGAGAGAATTCTCCCACTCTCCTCACCTCGCTGCTTTGCAATGTTAAACTCTTTCTCCAATGTAAAGACTCTATCAGTTTTGGTTCTTCTGGGTAGTGGGCATAAGAGTCATGTTGAGCTGTAACATTTATTCAAACTCACTCCTATATGGGGAAAAGAACTGGGCTCCTTGGATCTCATGGAATAATAAATCATGGACACATTTTTTGTACAAATATAAAAAAGTTACATAGAATAATATTATCTTCTTTCACTAGCATTAATGATTTTTTAAATATTAAGAACATTTCTAGGAAGAAAATGATAATCTCTCATTAGATGCCAATAGTGTATTGTTATTTTGAAGGGTTTTACAAATTATAGTTCAGTAGCCTATTTTCCTCAACTTGGATAACATACACAATTTATTTCATAAACACTTAATAGGAAAGGGTGATTAATATATTGAATTGTTGAAGAAGTGGCTGTTCTAATGCTGGAGTCATTCTGAGATATAAATTAAGTGCATTTGTTTGTCATTTACAAGGCATGAGCGTTCTCAACTTGAACACTGAAAAAACAAAAAATTTGGGAAAAATGTAGATTTTTAGAAAAGTATTTCTTCTTTTTTTTTTTTTGAGTTGGAGTCTCACTCTGTCTCCCAGACTGGAGTGCAGTGTCCGCTCCCGGCCACTGCAGCCTCGACCTGCTGGGCTCCGGCGATCCTTCCACCTCAGCCTTCCAAGTAGCTGGAACTACAGGTGCACGCTACCACGCCCAGCTAATTTTTTGATTTATTGTAGAGATGAGGTCTCGCCAAGTTGCCCAGGTGGGTCTCGAACCCGCAGGCTCAGGCAATTCACTCACTTCAGCCTCGGGATTACAGGCTGGAAAAGTATCTCTTCTGGTTGAACAGTGCAATGTCTACTATTTTCTCTGGTTTTATTCATATTAATACATGTCTTTTAAAAAATTCACTGGGTGACTTCATCTCAGAATGGTCTCATTTACTTTGAGATAAATTAGACAGTAACTCACGCTGCCTACCATGCTTTCCTTTATTCCCATAATTTTCTTTGAAACTTTTCTTAAAGACATATTATTATGGCAAGCTACATAGGGATAACTCAGTTAAGGATATCTTTGATTTTTTTTTTTTTTTACACAGAGAACATTTTCTGAAGCTAGCAATTGTCTGTTAAGTTGTTCCATTTTGAAAGACATTCATGAACTTAATCTCCTACAAACTATTTTTACAAAAATAAAAAATTATTTGAAGAGTTAATCTAGAAAATGTATCAAGAAATGCAAAAAAAGAAAACAGAGGGTATAAGAAACAAGGCCAGCTATATCTGATCCAAAAGGAGTTGGGAGAAAAACCTGGAAAAAAATGAGGAGCAACATAAATCCAAGATGCTTGGATGATCCTCCTTGGAGTAGCAAGATTTATTTACTTTTTTGCATTTCCAGTTATATTATTTGATTCAACTGAAAATATTATTCACATATTATATGTATATGTCTGTATAAATACAACAGTAATATTGCATATGTTGTTTATTGTTTTTTAGGATAAAAACAACACTTTTATACAAAGTATAAAATATGTAATTTTAGTGACAGTATACCTTGACTATAAATATAATAACTCAATAACACAACTAACAAAAACTAGAAGACAGATGGGGTAAGGGGACTTGGTAGGTAGGGCAAGTATGCCAAATGTCTCTTGCTTCAGAGTAGGCAATCAACAGATCCTGTTTAATGCTGTTGGTAAATCTGCAAATAGCAACCTTGGATGGATTGACTGTGAAACTAATGATATTTAAGCTTCAGGAATCGTCACTTGCTGGGGCCCCTTAGGAGGTACTAGGAAGAGAATTAGCAATTTTGTATTCATAATTCTGTATTATTTTTCTTAAAGGTGTGTTCAAATGTATAAATTTCAGGGCTAACACAATCAGGATCTACTCCTGAGCTACTCCCAGGGTTTCAGGAGGAACCTATGCACCTGGAGGGCCTGGAAACTAAACTGTCTTTACCAGCAGGGTAAATCCATCTTTTATATCAACCACCAAAATAACCCAAAACAGAAATCGTTGACACTGGTTATGTTAGGGTTCGGACTTAGGGTGAGGATGGAGAGGTGAGTCGAGGCACGCAACCCCGCTGGGGCTGGCAAGCCGGAGGTGCATGCTGGCAACCCAGAGATCCAAGTAGATTGCAAAGAATTGCAACACACAGAGGTGAGAAAAGAAAAGACTTATTTAAGAAAAGTTCAGCCCCCACCGACAGGGAGTGGGCCTACACTCTAGGTGAGTGTGGCCTCGTAGCCCCCCAGAGTCCTGGCTTAAATCCTTCTCTTGGAGATGTTGTATGTGACTGCCATGACTTCTTTATCAATCGCCTGTGGATGTCTTGGGGATCCTGTGACACAGAGAGCCATTAATGTCTGCCCACATTATCATAGCCCCCAGAGAAAGGCGTGACAAGGATTCTAATTCTCCTGCACCTTCCCAAAACAACACTCCTTAGAGCTAGTGAAGGGTACACCTCCCTTTATCTCCTAGGCATTCCCAGTGGGTAGCTTTAGAGGACCCTTGGCTTCCCTGTAGATAGTGCCCAATTTACTGGAAGATCCAATCCCCACCTGCTCTCCCTCTGAGTGGTCATAACCTTTGTATACAAGTTTCATGACTTTTACAATCCTTGCCCAATGCATGATGTCTTAGGCCTTGTAAATTCCCCTTACTTTAGGCAAGCTTGATTGCCACTATGAGATACCTCTGATACCTGGAAGTCTGTTTCTGAAAAGACAAAGTTGGTAAAGTTAATTTTACCTAAAGTGTACATTTCTCCAAAAGTATATCTTCTACTTTCTCATCATTGTGTCAGGTTTTAAAAACAAGGTGAAAAATGGCTTCTCACTCTCGGCCTGTCCTTTCAGGTTACTTCTGGAAGATGGTCCTGATAGACCTGGGAGCGTTAAGGGGAGAAAAAAGGATGTTTTCATCTGATAGCCACTTCTGGAGTTTTATTTATTTTCTATTATTATCATGTCATCATATATGTTTTTTAAAAGATAGCAACAATTAATTTAAAATCCATGAGTCAGCAAACTCTTTCCTCTTCTTTGCATACCAAAGCCGTATATTGAAGGCAAAAGATGGGGCTGCAATGTAGATATGTATATTGTATACTTTTTTCCATAGCTGTGGTGACATTTCTTATCTTTTTCTTGTATATATATTTATTCTGAGGTTGGTATTACCTTTCAAGGTAAGAGAAACTCCACATGGGAAAGCAGGAGTCAGATAACAGGAAATAAAAACATCTGGCATTATATACTTGTCCTTAGAAAGAGCAACAACAGAAAGCATCAGTGATGGCCTTTGCTTATCAGGTACATAGTTTTATTGATAGAACTCAAAGATATAGCAGTATTTTCTTTTTATAAAGAGTTTTCTCTTGAATGAAGAGCTTCTTCTTTCCCAAGATGCTTTTAAAAAAGACAGAAATTCACTATTTGTAACACAGAATCTCTGTAGCATTTAAACAGGATTTTGCTCTTGTAAATAGCTAATAATATTGTTTGTGGAAGATGTATTTAAGAGCAGGAGAGTAAGGAAACAACTGATTTATGGAGCTATTTCAAAGTCCAGTGAATTATCTCACCAAGATGAAGTGTCACCTTTTTCTGGTAATTAGACTGTCCTTTACCTGCCATTGAAGGCATACAACTGTAAGCTGAAACTAACTCCATGACAACATGCAGATCAGTATTTTCTTTTTCAATTCCTGGGAAGCATCATTTCTCTGAACTTCTGCTCAGGCATTTTTCCTATTAGTAACAAATTAGACGACTAGCAGCGAAAGAAATGTTCAAACATGTTTAAACTAGAAAGCATTGCTGGGTTATTCAAGGACTCAAACAAGGAAGGACAATCTTGGCAAATGAAGGAAAACAACAGAGGAAGACACATAGATATGGATAAGATCAGATTGGCTAGGGACTCCTGGCTGCTAACTGAGGAAGTCTCCCTGCTTTCCTTTAGCTTATTTCCTGGACAACTTTGCCAAGGATGGCACAGTCGAGAAAGATCTAATCTAATCAGGTGTAAACTCACCTTTGATTCACCACTTTGTTTACTTCCAGCTGGATAGTTAATATTATCAATAACAATTTTTATTACTCTGTGGGTATGAATGTAAATTTGGTATAAAAGACCTACCACTGGCTGGGCCTGGTGGTTCAGCCTGTAATCCCGTGCTTTGGGAGGCTGAGCTGAATGGATTTTCTGAGCCCGTGGGTTCAAGATCCCCCTGGGCAACTTGGCGAGATCTCATCTCTACAATAAATCAAAAAATTAGCCAGGCATGGTAGCGTGCACCTGTAATTCCAGTTACGTGGAAGCGTGAGGTGGAAGGATTGTTGAAGCCCAGCAGGTTGAGGCTGCGGTGACTGGGAGTGTGCCACTGCACTCTAGTCTGGGTGACAGAGTGAGACTCCAACTCAAAAAAAAAAAAAAGACCTGCAACTGACAGATCTGCTTACCTGAAAGTTTAGAGATGATTAACTCTAAGTTTCTTGGTGGGAGGGGGTGGGGTGGTAGGTGGGGTTAAATTACTATTTTCTTTCAACTTTTGCTGAGAAATTCTGCATGCAGATTTCTAATACCAGCTGACCTCTATAAAGTGTTGTGAAAAGTTAGGTTATTTTAAATGAAAAGATATTAAGAAATGGAAGCATTACAAATTAGATTGCTAAACATTGCATAATGGATCATAAATTAAAAAGAGTTTGTTGATAAAATGAAAGTAGACTTTCAAGGTACTTCCAAGGTCCACTCAATATTGGGAGCCGGACACGGAGGCCCACTGAGCGTTAGGGATCAGGAAGGGCCGTTGACCTTGAAACCACTAGGATGTGTTCGGGAGCTATTGACCCCATTTCCTCCCCCTTTCTACTCAGCACTAACCAGATTAAGCTCCTGTGAGCTCAAAACATAGAATCTCTGAGATCGGGACAAACACAAGCTAACTTTAGAAGCTCATTGCTCTCATTCTTCCACAAACTGCAGTTGTAATTACAACTTGTAATTCAAACTCGTGTCACATCTAAGAACCTTAATATTGGTCACAGGCTTCTGGGTCATGATCTTAGGATTTATTGAAGGTGTAAATTGTAGAATATAGTTTTAGAAGACAGCCATTTTGTTGAAAGAATGCGGCTGGGTTACTTGCAGGTAGCCCACTGTGAACTTTGGACTGGGCCACATTCCAAACATTCTGGGATGGGCCACTTTCGTTTATAAAGTAAATACTTAAGCTTCTATAGAATTGTTTAACTTGGCATAAATCAATCAATTTAGGATGAAAAAGGTTTATAGAATATGTTAGTCACAGATTAGGTTATCCTGTGTTATGGGATTTTAAGATTATCATATGAAAAGGGTTTAAAGGCAATCATTGATTAAGTTTTCATGGATTAAGGTTTCTGGTGGGTGGGGGACGCCCCTCCCACATCTGACTTTGTGTATAAAAGACTGGTTGTAATTCCCAATAACACACATCGCTTCTGCACTAGACTGGAGTCCAGTCTCTTTCTTTCTCTCTCTTCTTCCCCCCAATTGCCAACGCCGTCTCCACCTTTGGGGTACCCTGAACCTGGCTGGAGCTGGTCCCTGGCAACTCAAGTATACGCTTTTTTGAGTAACAAGAAGACTCCATGATGAAACTCAGAGGCAGAAATAAAAAGCTGAATTTTTAAAAATTCTAAGTACTCTTGGAAAACACTTAACTTTAATGGTATGGTGGGCTACAGTTGGCATGAGAGGTAATTAGTGAAAACAATGGTCCATTTGCAGGAATGAACAAGAAATATATGCTTTAGGGAAGTTGTGGAGCAGAGGTGAAAATGTAACAATATGCAGGCAAAATATCTGTGGGTGGAACGTTCTTTAGAGGAATTATTTTAGAAGCAGGGTTTAAAAACCCCAGAGAAGTTGGTGACACCTGAATTAACAGTAAAAATAGAAATTGCATGAGTTATTTTTGAACTATAAAAAATGAATAATTATAATTATACTATAGCAATTTAAGTGCTAACAGGAGAATAATACCATGTACATATGTTGAAAGACTAAATGTATGATTTAGTATCATATTCTAGAGTTCAAAACATCAAGGAAAAAGAGGAAAAAATCAAGGAGGACTAACAAAAAATTGAATGAAAGTTTGTAAAACTCTGGGGATCTCATCCTTGCTATTTCTCCAAAAGCATCTCACTCCTCATCTCCTTCCTACCCCAGTGCCGTGTCCATGTTCTGGTCACAGTGATCTTCTTTCTCTTATCTGAATGTGACAAACTTGGCCCAGCCTCAGGTTCCCTGATTATGCTGTTTCTTCTGTTATGAATTATCTTTCTTCCATTCAACTTGACTGGTTTTTTTGCATCTTCTAGTTTGAATTTAAAATATTATTTTTAGGATCCTTATTGAAGAAAGGCCTAAACATCCCAATACCACTTGATGGCTACTGACTGCCATTGTTTCTATCTCAGCTATACTTACATTTGTTTTCTGCAGAACATGTATCAATTTTTTATTTTTTGCAATTTTTATTTTTTAAGACTAGAAATGAATCTCAAAACTAAAAAAAAAACTCAGTGAGGGAGGGATTGTGTCTCTCCTGATCACTATGGGGATCCCAAAACCTAGTACTGCACTTGGCACATGGTAGACACAAAATAAAGAATGGTTGAATAAATGGGTTCACTAATTAATAAGCAAAACTATTTAAATAATATGATGTAAACCATAATGAGTAGGTAGACAACCATGTCTTCTAAGTTTGTCTTTTGCAAACATAGTGTGTTTCCCCAGCCTCTTTGTGAAATTCTAGTTTGGCTTAGACAAAGCCCAGGGATATATATACAACAGAGAGGGAATCAGAGGCTAAGCCATCAAAATCCTCTGAAAATTGTGCACAAGACCCAGGGGTCCTCATACTAATTGTGTGCAAGGGATAGAGAACAGCTCTATTTAAGAACAACAAGTGAATTTGTTCACCTGCTATTACTGAATTCCTGTTGAGGATCGACTGAGAACCTACTTTGTGCCAAGGATGCTACCAAGTCCATGGAAGACAAAGAATAAGAAGCAATGTCTGCTGCCATGAAACTCAGACTCTAATAAAAGAAACACATATATATAGATAGTTTTCTGCAACCTTGAAAATTATGTTCTTGAAAACCCAGTGACTAGATAATTTGCAGGCTAAAAGCAAAAGAATTTAAGCACAGTAGAAATGTGGGGCAAAGTTCATAATGAAAACAGGATGGTTTTATTTTTTTAAATTTATGTTAATGATGTGGGGTACAATTCAGGATTAGGTAGATTAGTGGTCATCATACAAGTAAAGCTTGGGCCTCCGGTTGGTCCCCACTTAACCTGGTTTGAGATCAAGTACACTTATTGATGTTATGTGTCCTCTCGCCCCCAGGGAGGTCTTATTAAATGTGAGATATTTATACTCTTTTTTTTTTTTGAGTTGGAGTCTCACTCTGTCACCCTGGCCGGAGTGCAGTGACACACTCATGGCCACCCCAGTGTCGACTGCTGGGCTCCGGCAATCCTTTCGCCTCAGCCTTCCAAGTAGCCAGAACTACATGCGCGCAGTACTGGGTCCAGCTAGTTTTTGATTTTATTGTAGAGACGAGGTCTCACCAAATTGCCTGCAGGCTTGGGCAATCCACTTACCTCCAGCCTCCCAAAGTGCTGGGATTACCGGCTGAGCCACCGAGCCCGGCCGGAAAACTTTTCTTAAGAGTATAAATATTCCAGGCTCGGTGGCTCAACCTGTAATCCCAGCACTTTGGGAGGCTGAGGAGAGTGGATTGCCTGAGCCCGCGGGTTCGAGACCCGCCCGGGGCAACTTGGAGAGATCTCAGCTTTACAATAAATCAAAAAAATCAGCCAGGTGTGGTAGCGTGTGCCTGTAGTTCCAGCTACTCGGAAGGCTGAGGCGGAAGGATCGCCGGATCCCAGTAGGTCGAGGCTGTGGTCGCCGGGAGTGGCCACTACACTCCAGTCTGGGCGACAAAGTGAGACTCCAACTCAAAACAAAGCAAAACAATAAAAACAGTTTTTCACTGCAAAAATATCATTTCTTTTGATATTAAAATTTGAAATTCAGTTTATTAAGGCTCTTTAAAGTTTTGGGTTCAACAGACAAACCTATTTTACTTTAAATTTTAGCAGTTTCTGAATAATGTTTGATAGGTTCTATTTAATATTTTAAACTTATACTTACAAAATAGTTAATTTTTTTCTATTGTATGACTCCAGTTATATGACTTAATATCCTCTCAAGTATAAAATTAGTTCTTGTAAAGATAGAAAGTTAAGCTTTTAAATAATGTGAATCTTAAATTCTCTTAAATGTTTTAATAGACACCCTTAGTAATGGCTTGATTTAAAATAAAAAGTCTGAATCAATCACTAAACTCATTTTAAATAAAAATTAAATGGTTGACATTTTGCTCTAGAAAGCCAATCGTTTTTTCATTACCTCAAGGTTTCTTAACATTGAAATATGATGATTCTGATTTTCTTTAACATTTCTGTACTTAATTCTAAATATCCCCATAACTGAAAGATACTAACTTGATAAGGAAATAATTATGTCATCCCAAGCAATTTGCAGCATAATTTTTTATCAGTACTGAAGGTTTCACAACCAGAGCTTTTTTGTTCTTTCTAACTTTTATTAGGAATGGACAGAACAGGCTTAGTATTAGTCTTTCTCCTATATTAATTCTATTCACAACCTACATAAATCACATGACTGGATTCAACCTATGGGTATTTGATTCTTTTACCTAAACTTGGAAGTCTTATAGTCCTAGTCTGGTTGCTAATAGCCCATGATCTGGTTTTGTCCTTTGTAAGCATTTAAGATATGTACGTGCATTTCTCACTACCTTTGATCTGAAAGTAGTTTTACATCTAAAACACATACTTCCTATTTCCACATAACTTTTCTGGATGTGAGAGAAACAATTCAGTTTTAAATATTTAAATGGCTTAGTATGACAATTCAGTTAAAACTCCTGAATCAGTCAGAAGTTAAATTACTTGTCACAAAAAGTCTAAAGATCAATGGTTTCAACATTTTTGTGCTTTTAATTTTCTCATGTACGAAGAATGCAGAGCTGGGCAGAAAGTGGCTGATATGGCAACTTCACGATGATATCAGACATACAAGGGGGGAATTAACTTATAAAAATTGTGTGTTTATGAGGCCGGGCTCAGTGGCTTAGCCTGTAATCCCAGTGCTTTGGGAGGCCGAGGTGAGTGGATTGCCTGAGTCCGCGGGTTCAAGACCCACCTGGGCAACTTGGCGAGACCTCATCTCTACGATAAATTAAAAATTAGCCGGGCGTGGTAGCGCGCGCCTGTAGTTCCAGCTACTTGGAAGGCTGAGGCAGAAGGATCACCGGAGCCCAGCAGGTCAAGGTTGCAGTGGCCAGGAGCAGCTACTGCACTCCAGTCTGGGTGACAGAGTGAGATTCCAACTCAAAAAAAAAAAATTGTATATTTATTTTTACATAGTTAAACTTCAGTCACCTTCAAGGTACTCTCCTTTTGATGCAACACACCTATCTGGATGCTTTTTCCACTGCTCAAAACAGTTTTTGAACTCTTCGATTTCTACCATTTCTTGTTTCACTTCTTCCACATCAGCAAAATGTTTCCCATTAAGGACTTTTTTCATCCAGGGACACTCACTTGGGGCAAAATTGGGTGAATAGGCAGGGTGGGGCACAAGGATCATGATGTTTTTGGTACAAAACTACTGAACACTCAGTGCAGGGTAGGCAGGTGCATTGTCATGGTGGAAGTCCCACAACTTGGGACGTTTTTTCTGCAGATCGTGAGGCACCCTTTTCAAAATTTCCAAATACAAACCTTGGTTGACTGATACAGAGGAGTAAATTTCTAGTATACTACAAGTGGCCTATCTTCCAAAAGATAATTCTGAGTTTTGGGAGGTTTCTCCTCATACAAACTTCCTATATCCTACACCTAACTTTCCCATTCTCATGGACAAAAGATTTTACATACTTAAAAAACAAACAAAACAAAACAAAAATAAAGTCAACATATGAAATAGAAAAAAATTATGCTTTTTTATTTTAACAAGACAGGTAAATCTTTAAGATTCTTTTTTCTTTTTCTTTCTTTTTCTTTTTTGGATATGGGATCTTGCTGTGCCACCTAGGCTGGAGTGTAATGGCACCATCACAGCATACTGCAGCCTTGAATTTCTGGGCTCAAGATACCCTCCCACCTCACTTCCCAAGTAGCTGGGACTGCAGGCAGATGTCACCACACTCAGATAATGCTTTTAATTTACTTTTCTTTTTTTTAGAGATGGGGGTCTCACTGTTTGCCCAGGCTGGTCTCAATCTTCCGGCCTCAAGCAGCCCTCTCACTTCAGCCTTCCAAAATGTTGGGATTGTAGGTATGAACCACTGTGCCTAGCTCCTGAATTATCTTCTAAATATATTGTTGGATTTGATTTGCTACAATGTTGTTTATAATTTTTGCATCATGTACATAAGGGAAATGGTTTTGTAGCTATATTATAATAACTTTGTCTGGTTTTAGAGTCAGGGTAATCTGACTCAGAGGAGCATTCCATCCTCTTCAATTTTTTTTTTTTTTTTTTTGAGTTGGAATCTCACTCCATCACCCAGGCTGGAGTGCAGTGGCATGCTCACGGTCATCCCAGGATCGACCTGCTTCCACCTCTGCTTTCCAAGTAGCTGGAACTACAGGCACGCGCTACCACACCCAGCTAAGTTTATTTTGTTTTTTTAATTTATTGTAAAGATCAGGTCTTGCCAAGTTGCCCAGGCCATTCTCGAACCTGTGGGCTCAGGCAGTCCCTCACCTTGGCCTCCCATAGTGCTGGGATTACAGGCTTGAGTCAACTGGGCCTGACCCTCTCTTCAATTTTCTAAAAGAGTTTGTATAGAATTACATTATTTTTCTCTTAAATGTCTGGTAGACTTTACCAGTGAGGCTGACTGAGCCTAAAATTCTCCTCATGGGAATGTTCTAAACTACAAATAGTTTCTTAATAAATATAAAGGTATTTGTATTAGCTATTTTTGAGTGAACTTTGATAGTTTGTCTATTTCAAGGAATATGACCATTTCATTACTTTTTTGGCTTTAAAAGTTTATGATATTACCTTATTATCTTTTCAATATCTTCTCTCATTGCTGATACCGGTAATTTGTGTTTTCTGTCTTTTTTCCCCTAATCAGTCTTGTGAGAGGGTTATCTATTTTATTAATCTTTTTAAGCAACCTGCTTTTAGTTTCATTGACTTTTCTGTTTTATTTCTTTTTTCCATTTCACTTATTTCCACTCTTTTTCCCTTCTTAAAGTTGTTGTGGTGGACTGTAATCACACCACTGCACTCCAGTCTGGACTGAGATCCTGACAAATAAATAAATAAATAAATATGTAGGGGCTTTCTGGTAGAAATCTTAATTTCATTTCATTGTAGTCAGAGAACATACTTCGAATGCCTTGAATCATTGTACACACACACACACACATACACACACACACACACACACACACACATTTATTTTTGGAGTCAGAGTTTCTGTCACCAGGCTGGAGTGTAGTGGCATGCTCACAGTCACCACAGCCTGGATCTGTAGTTGGAACTACAGGTGCGTGTCACCATGCATGGCAAATTTTTTTATTTGTGTAGAGAGGAGGTCTCGCCAAGTTGCCCAGGCTGGTCTTGAATCGTTGGATTCAGTCAGGCAATCCTCTCACTTCTACCTGCCAAAGTGCTGGAATTTAATAAATGCACATTTGTACATCTATTAAAATTAGTTTTAAAGTCCAAGATATGGTCTAACTTGGGTGAATGTTCCGTGTGTACTTGAAAGAAATGTGTATTCTGCTGTTGTTTGAGACATGTCAATTATGTTAGGGTGATTAAAAGTGTTATTAAAATGTTTTATATCTTTATTACATACTGTTTTTTGTATACTAATTTTATCACATTGATCAAGGAATATTGAAATCTCTAACTGTAATTATGGTTTTGTCTATTTTCTTTTCATCATGATAATATATTTTGCAGGCCTATTTCTAGATGCTTAAACTTTTTGAATTATGTTTCTTGTTGGAATCACCCCTTTGTATCATGAAGTGACCTAGTACTATTGTTTGCTCTGAAATCTTCTGTCTCTATGAATATAGCCACTCTAGTTTTCTTTTGAATAGGGTTAGCATGGTGTATCTTCGTTCCATCCTTTTATATTTAATATATGCGGTGGCTCATGCCTATAATCCCAGCACTTTGGAAGGCTGAGGTGAGAGGACTGCCTGAGCCCACGGGTTTGACACCAGCCTGGGCAACTTGGTGAGACCTCATCTCTAAAAGAATAAATAAATAAAAATAAAAAAATATTTAATATATAATAGATAAGTATACATAATATAAAATACTTAATATATTAATTATATGTAATGTTGATTTTATGTGGGCAGCATACAGTTGAGTTTTGCACTTTATATTCAATTTTATCATCTTTGTCTTTTAACTTGTGTACCTAGACTACTTATGTTCAGTGTGACTATTGATATGGGTGGGCTTAAATCTACCATCTTGCTGTTTTCCTTTTATATTCCCCACCTGTTCTTCATTCTCCTTTTCCTCTTTTTCTGCCTTCTTTTAAACTGGGTAGAGGTTTTTAATTTTATTTTATCTCTTATTGGCTTAATTACTATAATTTCTTTTACATTATTTGGGTGGAGGTTTGCAGTTTTATTAGTATACATCTTTCATTTATTTGATATTATATCACTACACATATAGTATAAAAACATCACAAGCTTAAACTATCATTTCTCCCCTCCTGGCATCTGTGCTTGGCTGTCATACATTATATACATAATATACCATATATTTATGAGATATATGAATTCATAATGTATAATGTATAATATATAATTTATATATGATTGCTCAGAATTTTTGCAAGGGCCAGAGACCAGATTTTGAGGCTATGTTTCCAAACACATCCTAATTAGCCCATTGGCTGCTACAGGGGAGACCCTTCTGTTACTGCTGCTGCTGTTGAATAAAGACACCACAGTTGCTGTTACTACCTGGGGACATGGTACATCCTCACTAGGACCACTGCTGCCACCTGCCCAGACTGTATGTTTCCCTGCCAGTCCCTGCAACCCTCACTAGGATGTACTTTATAGAGAGCTTCCCTCTTCATGTTATTCTCCTCCAATCAAAGTCTTACGCAGGTGTGTTGATTGACTGAGCCTGGATCACATGTGATCCTAACTCCAAAGAATGTTGGGAAAGTGAGCTTCTGGCTTCTAGCAAAGCAAGACTCATATTTCAGGCAATATTCCAAACAGAGAAAGCATCCAAAGTATGATAAATGTCTACTCCTAGTTAGGGGATTAATAAAAAAAGTTGAGAGTATATTAGAACATAATTTTAAAAAGAAAAATTTAAGCACAAAATGTGATTTTAACAATAAAAAACGCAATACAATTTTGCCACATCCTAAACTATAACAAAAACCTAAAGCATTGTTTTTATCAGCAAGGACTTTAAAATTATTGGTATATATATTAGTTAACTGCATCCCCTCACCATTTCTACTGTGAGTCTCTCATACATCCGGATTATAATTGAAAGCTGAGTCTACACTTAGCCTGTAGGTATATGAAAAATAGCTGTGATTACCCTAGGGCTCCTGCATGGAAATTTCACAGCAATTTTACAAAACAAAGATCACACAGAAGAAATTGACTTTGTTTTTCTTGTCGGTGCACTATTACATTCTTATTTTCTTCGCAAAGAATTCCCTGATGAATATCTGTCATCATTAGCCAGTGGCAATAATGTATTCACTGAATTTTTCTATACTCATCCAAACATCTCTTATAACAAATCTATGATTCAAAGAAAATAATGAAATTATCTCAGCTGTTCAGCTCAGAAATGTGTTTCTTTTTTGTATTGTATTCTGAGGGATGCTTTTTCCAACTAGGAAGATTTCCTTCCTTCCTTCCTTCCTTCTTTCCTTCCTTCCTTCCTTCCTTCCTTCCTTCCTTCCTTCCTTCCTTCCTTCCTTCCTTCCTTTCTCTCTTTTTCCTTTTGGTTTTAAAGAGAGCTACTGAAATAGTTCATTTCTTTCTATTCCTTTACAGAGGTCAGAGTAATCTTCCAAGATGACAGACTACTGATTGATAAGTATAATGACTTAGCTTTTAGCTTCAATATTGTCAAGATATTTTTTCAAAGATTTTCTAAGTATTTAATGTTATTCTTTTTTATTTATACAATTATTCTTTTTTGACAAGTTTTCTTTAGAAGAATGTGAAAAACCATAGAGTGATAAAAAGAGTGATCATATATCTGGTTAGTAGATGGGTAAGATGTTTATTAATTTGGAGATAACACCCACAAAAATTATGCTTGGTTGCCTGTAATCTATAGCTCCCCAAATTGATGACAAAACAGAGTGATCACTAATAGGCTGGAAAAATGTGGACACCAAATTGACTGTCAAACCCAAGCAAAATAAAATTATTTACTCTTTAGTCTGATCAATTGACATTTCATAAGTCATTTTGGTACCAATGAGGAATGGGGATAACTATTTCTATTACGTTTGTTTTTTACATTATCATCTTGAAATAGAAAGAAATCATTTCATTTTTAAAAATGTTAAATTCAGGCCATCAATCTTCCTTCTGTGAACTTGACCAGAAATTTGTCTCTACTGATTCTTTGATATATAATAATATATATGATCAGCTATTTTTTACATAAGTGCATGCAGTATTTTATCACTGAGAATGAAACCAATTAAGGACAGTGCAAAGTAAACTGCTTTTTATAAAGTAAATATCAAGAAATAGCATATTTTTAATTAAAATCTATAGTTTATGCAATGTATTTCATAAGAAAAAATATACTTTGTTTGATCAGTTAAAATCTGACAGCAGCTTGGACTCTGTGTAGAGTTGGAGTCGGATATCATGTTATATAGGCCCTTTGCATTATCTCAGGTTGTCATTTCAATGTATTAGCCTTAGGTGTGTGATGACTTATATACCAAATTCAACAGATACCATGCAAACTGACAACACTCATTCACTCATGTGTTTTTGCAATAAATATTTATTGAGTCCCTAGAGGTGCTAGCAATGGGCCAGACTCTGGGTAAATATAGGACCTAGTCTCATTTACTAAGTTCACTCTTCTCTAACTATGGGCCGAGTTGTGGATAAAATCTTTCTATTTGCACCTACAAACATATATTTTCTAAAACAATCCCCAGGGATTTTAAGAAAAATCACAGGGAGAGAGTAGTGAATATTCCTAATTCCACTATAAAGATCTCTGTCCCATCTCTGACTCTTAGCATGAAAACCAAATGTGAAAGCAAGTTCTGCATTACCCAAAGGTCATTCTACATATTCTAGGTATAAAAATATTCCTTGGCTTACTTTATCAAAAGATAATCTGGAGATAAATTCAATAGCATTCTTTTGGAAACATTGTAGTTGGCCACTGTTGCCAAAATTTTTGTTTGTTTGTTTGTTTTGCATAAGTTAGTTTAAATGATAATTTTTAAGGACTATTGGCTGGGAAGACAAAAGTATCTTTCCATATTGTGCTTGTCAATGCTGTGCAACTTATGTAGATAATGAGTTACATAATTTGTATTATAAAATTGAAAGTTTTTGATTCTCCTGAGTTGAGAGGATAGTATAAGGACACAGGAATTTACTAATGATCTAACTAACTTCATTAACCAGCTATAAAATATGATCAAAATTTTCAGCTGCATATTTTGGTTAGTTTTAAAATGATAAATTCATTCAATTTGGCAAAGTAGGGTCATAGTAGTACCATGCTTACTATGCTTGCAACTTCAATATCAGTGTTACAATTGAGCTTACAATTTGGATTCAAAATGCAAAGCATAATATATTAAATTGTTTGAAACAGAGTAACTAGTAAGGAGCTCATTATTTTACAAGCTCCATTTAAAGATATTTTCTCTAGAAACATTTCCCCTGAAAACTGGAACAAGACAAGGCTACCCACTCTCACCCCTCTTGTTCAAAATTGTGTTGGAAGTCCTAGCTCGGGCAATTAGACAAGAGAAGGAAATCAGGGGTATCCAAATAGGAAAAGAGGAAGTCAAGTTATCCCTCTTTGCTGATGATATCATCTTATACCTTAAAAATCCAAGAGAATCTGTCAAAAACCTGCTTGCACTGATAACGGACTTTAGCAAAGTCTCAGGGTACAAAATAAATGTGCAAAAGACACCAACAACAAGCAGACAGAGACCCAAATAAAAAGCATAATCCCATTCACAATAGCAACAGCAACAAAAAGAAATACCTCAGTATCTTCCTAACCAAAGAAGTGAAAGACCTTTACAATGAGAACTACAAAACGCTGCTCAAAGGAACCCAAGAAGACATAAACAAGTGGAAAAATATTCTATACTCATGGATAGGAAGAATCAACATTGTTAAGATGGCCATCCTACCAAAGGCAATCTACAGATTCAACGCAATACCCATTAAACTACCAACATCATTCTTCTCAGACCTGGAAATGACAAAACAGAAATTCATATGGAAACATAAACGACCATGAAGAGCCAAAACAATCTTCAGCAAAAGAAACAAAGCAGGAGGTATCATACTTCCAGACTTCAAACTTTACTATAAGGCTACAGTAATCAGAACAGCCTGGTATTAGCACAAGAACAGGCACATAGACCAATGGAACAGGTTAGAGATTCCGAAAGCAAAGCCTCAATTCCTCAATCAACTCATCTTTGACAAAGCTTCCAACAACCACTGGGGAGAGGAGAACCTATTCAGTAAATGGTGCTGGGAAAACTGACTGACCACAAGCAGAGAATTGAAACAGGACCCCTACCTATCACCATACACAAAAATTAACTCTAAATGGATCAAAGACCTAAACATAAAACCTCAACTATAAGAATCTTAGAAAACACAGGAGACGTCCTTATGGAAATTGGAAATGGCAACCAATTCCTCTTCAGAATCCTAAATGCCCATACCTTAAGAAATAAAATAGTCAAGTGGGACCTCATCAAACTAACAAGCTTCTGCAAAGCAAAAGAAACCATCAAGAGAGCAGGAAGACAGCCCACAGGATGGGAAGAAATATTTGCTTTTGCCAACTGTATATCCGACAAAGGCCTAACATCTAGGATCTACAAGGAACTCAAATGTGCCGAAAGGAAAAAAAAAAACAAAGCCCCTTTAAAAAGTGGACAAAAGACACCAATAGACACTTAGACGAATATATACAGGCTGCCAACAGACACATGAAAAAGTGTTCAGCCTCACTCATCATCAGAGAAATGCAAATCAAAACCACATTGAGATACCACCTAACCACAGTAAGAATGGCCATCATTAATAAAACAAACAACAACAGATACTGGCAAGGATGCAGAGAAAAAGGAACACTTCTACACTGCTCATGGGAATGCAAACTAGTGCAGCCTCTTTGGAAGACAGTGTGGCAATTTCTAAAAGAACTAGAAAGTGACCTTCCATATGACCCAGCAATTCCCCTATTGGGAATATACCCGGAGGAACTCAAATCATTCTACAAAAAAGATACCTGCACATGTATGTTTGTTGCAGCTCTATTCACAGCAGCGAGAACATGGAACCAACCATGTTGCCCATCAAAGTTGGACTGGATAAAGAAAATGTGGTAAATATACACAATGGAATATTATGCAGCCATAAAAAAGGACAAATATATGAACTTCGCAGCAACTTCGATGGATTTGGAGTCAATCATACTCAGTGATCTAGCACAGAAACAAAGAACAGAGTACCATATGTTCTCACTCATAAGTGAAACTTGAACAATTATAATACTATAAGAAAGCATTTGGCAGTAATGGGAAACTGTCAGGGGAGGGGGTGTAGGATTGGCAGTTGAAGGAAACTGCTAGAGGAGGGAGGGGCACACCTCATCAACAAGGGTACCTGCATAATCAATGTTTGAATACCTAACCCTGAATTGTACCCCACATCTTTATAATAGAATAAATAAATAAAAGGTATTTTCTACTAACTAACCCAACATTGTAACTGCATGAAGAACCAGACTCACACCAAATTAATCACTTCTCAATTATAGGTGAGTTGTTGTTAGTTTCATTAGTGATTCTACTTTGAAACAAATATTTCCCACTGCTCTCATTTCAAATTACTGGATCCTGCTTAATTAAAGGACTTATTGAGATGGCAAGCTATTTTTAAAAAATCTCTGATCATTTGTAGCTACTCATTTGGCTCAATAAAGAATATTTGGACACCTCACAACCAAAGTCGAATTTCACTGGAGTTTTCTTCTCTAGAAATGATTGGGTACACTATGCTTTGTATTATAGTTATTCTTATACATTGGAAATCTATGATACCAGCAAGAGTTGGAGCCCTCTTGCCACTTTGAGTGAAGCCAATGGAGAGCAAAACTACCATGCTAAGATTAAATGTGTGGAGGAAAAACCAGAACTTGTTCCCTTGATACCATTTTTAAAAAAACTAATCATACCATTCCTAATACTTCCCAACATCTGGGCATTCAGATTTATGCAATAAATTTCTGCAATATCTATAATAGGTTTTCTGTTAGAATTGAAATAATCTAAAAATGGATACAGTATTATTATCCCCTTTTACAGAAGGGAAAACTAAAGCTTACATATAATAAGTTGCTCAAGATTACAGAGTCAAAGAAGTAGCAGAGTTAGCATACGAAGAGGAGTCTTTCTGTCTACGTCTAGGCTCACTCCGTCCCCTCACCTCCAAATACACAGTATTACTCATTTAACAGAACACTTTCCCCATTCTTGTTATTAATATAATCTTCTTTCTTGCTACAGTATTCTTTTTCCTTTATTTACTTGCTTTTTTTTCTCATCAGTGTCCCCCACCCCTATGACTAAGTTCGTCTCACCCCTTATGATTTTGCTCTTATCTTCCCTGCCTTCTTTGGGACTTTGCCCTATCAATCATTCTGGCTCCCAAATTGTCATTTCATCATTCTACTTCAGCATATGCATAAATTCATGTCACACCTAATCCCTGCCCTCAGCTCTCTCTTGAGCATGATAACTCTTTAAGCTACTCTCTCCTTTATTACACTTACCAAAAGACTTCTAGAAAATGCAGCCTGCATTTGATATTTCCACTAATTTCCTGTTGATTGAAATTGCTCTCTTAAAAGTCGCTGAGGAAGAAAAGGCATCACAACCTTCCCATCACAAAGAAGGAGGAGATGATATTATGAAGTGCTACAGGCTCTATTCCTGATTGGTTCCTGCTTATTGGTCGGGGCCATGTGTGTTAAAATGTCATCCATGCCTCATGCTCTCTTGTGCTTCCTGCTTCGTCTCCCAATAATAGCAGGTTTACATAGCACATTGGCCATTGGGATATGCCAGCCATATTTTCTTATTTCCCCCTATTCCTACCTCTCTTCCTCCATCTCCTTCTTTCTCCTCCTTATAGCAAGTCAAAGAAAGGTAGGATTTGGGGCGAGTCTTAAGCACCTAGGAACCTCTTATACCTCACAACTAAGCCAGGGACCCACACTTTACCTCTGCACCTATTAATAATGTGCTTAGCCTGGTGCTGTGATTGCCAATTACATGTTCAGAAAGGAAGAATAACCAAAGGGTGGGATTCTGGCAATATTGGGTTTCCTGAAGATAATACTATCAAAACAACATTTGGATTCTCAGCAGTCACCAGCCACTGACTTTTTGTAATGAAATTCAGTGATTTCCTATGGGTTTTTATTCTTTTTTATCTTTATGTATTATATTTGATTCTCCTAGCCATCCTTCCTTTTTGAAATGCTTCATTTGGCTTTTATGCCATATTACTTGACTAATTACTTATGGTAGCTCAAATCTGCTGGCTTTATTACCAGAATTTATGTGTCTGTTTTCCGGCCAAATGGCACACCAGATTTCTTATGGGAATACCTTCTACAGTCTCAGTCAATGTCTTACCTTCACTCACAGCTCATGATGTGGGTGTTGACTGGACCTAACCTGATCAATGAATCTCCCATTCACAGTAACTGGGTCAGGAATGGGCACATAGTTGACGTGCCCTACTAGACACAATAAGTTTGCTAGGGCTTCAGAGAAAAAGATATTTTTTTCTGTCCCCTGAGATATAAGCGGAAAAGGGCATAGAGCTTAGAGCTGGCTGTCGCCCCTTGCACGCCACGTAGAACTTAAGAATGGAGTCTAAATAGTAGGAAGTAGGGTGGAGAGATGCATGCTTTTGTGACATCTTTGTTTTAGAGTCCTACATCCACTTGCACTTGAAATTAGCTTTTCAGAGACAAAAGCAGATACATCCTCTCTTCCACTATTTTGGCTTAACTCAGTTTTGTTAAAACAACAACAACAACAACAAACTCTTGCAAACAAAACAATACAAAAACAAACACAAAACCTCTGTATTTTACTATGTACATACAAGTAAAAGCATAAAGAAAGTTCTGGAAAGATATATTTCAAATGGTAGAAGTGGTTATTTCTAGGGAGAGGGATCTGTTATGGTAAGAAAAATGGGAAAAGACTTCTGTGTTATCCTTATGGTTAGACTGCTTTACAAGGAAGCACCACTCATGCCATTGAAAAAGAACCTCCAATAAACAAAGAAAACACAGCTACCACCCCTACCACTTTCTCACAACAACAACAAAACTTTTTTATTGAGTTAATTACCAATCTTTTTGTCTGATATTCAGGATGTGTAGCAATATAGCTAAAACTTCTCTCACTTTTCCCTCATCTATGGTGGGTCCTTAGTGTTCCTGGAGGTTGTAAAACAAATGTTCTTTTAACTGGAACTGTAGAACTTACCTTACAAACCAGTAATGATGCTTATAGTTTGTCCTGCAATAGCAATTAATTATATTTCAAAACTACTTTGTCATACTTATTCTTGTTGCTACACCATTATCTGCTCTGTAAATGAGAAAAAACAGGGTACAAACTAATCTAGTGGTTTGTGGAAAGCTCCACAGTTAAACAATGGTGGTGATGACGCCAATATATTTTGATTTTCAACCCACGAGATTTCCACTGTCTGCAGTTGGAGCAGGCTTCAGGAAACTCCATATTCTGATGCTAAATTGAACTTGGCTTCCTCCAAGGGTTAAGGAAAACTGTTTAATTTTCTGATGCCCTCTTCTTTTTTTTAAATGTCATGTTTCTTTTCTGATGTAACTTGGCCACGAGTATATAAATGCCCTGATATGGAACAGAACCATTTAAAGTCATTTAGTGTTTTGTGACCCCAAAGCTGAATTTACAGCGAGGGATGCCCAGGAGCTAAGGTGTATACTACAGCAGCTGGGACAAAAAGTCAGCTTGTTTCATCTGAGCAACAGAAAATGGTCACAGTACCAGCAGCTTCTCATCTGGCAAGCCCAGAAGCCGTATGAATTAGCTCACCACCAGAGGACGCAGTTTTACTATAGAGTAGTGGGCAGGGAAAGGCGGGTTTTCACCTGTTTTCTGAGGTCTGAAAATGAGTCGATTGCTCCAGATCTAAAGGCTCTCCTCTCTATTTAACTGATCCCTGGGAATGACGGTAAAGCCTTGCTTTAAAGATGCACGATAAATTTAGACAATTAAGCCCTCTGGTTCATTAATTTATTTTTCCTTGTTGCTGGAAAGGAAAGTGCTATATTATGGAGATAATCATGACTGATAATCCAAATGAAAATCAATTTTGACAAATTCTAATATAACTTTTTATTGAAAGGATAACAAAATCTTTTTGTCTAGAAGGAAAACGTTTTAGACTGAATGAAAAATGGGCCCCTGGCTACGAAACCTTTTGCTCAAAGAAGGGAAATAAAAAGAGCACTGGAGTTGCAGGAATAGAATCCTGCAAAGCTTTACCTCTTGCCCTCAGCCTGAAGTTTGAAAACAAGTCAGAGGGACAGTGTCATCCTTCTCTCCTGAAGTGGAACTGTATAGAGTAATTTACAAAACATTTAAATCAAAGGGAGAAACAAACAAATAAACACACCTACAACTGGCAATGCACTCAACAGCTAAAAAAAATTGGTTGCAAATAATGTCGCCTTTGCTTTGTTTCAAGCAAAGGAGGAGGTTAAAATAGGACCTCATGGAAGGCGGTCGTCGGTATTTCTCAGGGGAGAAGGTATCTTTCCTTTTGATTAGCATGTTGGGGGAAGAAGGTGAACACCTATCAAATTACAAATCAGATCCTTGCATTTTCTTTCTACCAGTGGGAATTACCTGGTTACACAAGAAAGGAATGTGTCTATGTGAATTTTCTTGTGCAGGTCGGGGATCCATGAAAGGAAGTCTGGGATTCACCTGGAGAGAGATGTTTTTCCTGTCCTTAAAGAACCAATATGTACCATGCCTTTATTTATTTACTTTTTATTTATGGAGACGCAGTCTCCCTATGTTGCCCAGGTTGGTCTCGAACTCCTAGACTCAGGCGATTATCCCGTCTCAGCGTACCATGCCTTATTAAGCATAGATTGAGGATGAACTAGTGATGCTCTTCCATTTGCCAGTTACCCAAATGGGAGAACACAGTCCCGAATTGCTCCAGAACAAGCAGATTGATCGCCAGGGAAGCAGACCACGCTGGGTAATGTCACGGTACCATAAAAGGAAGGGCACGCGCTCTGTGCTAGACCGGGATATTTTTTCCCAAGCCCTTTCCAGCCCGATCTCGAGGCTGTCAGAAGGCGAGTCAGGCCGCTTGGGGGGTTCTCTCCCCACCCTGCAACCCGTGCAAACGTTTCGGACGGCTTCCCTATCACCTGGCGAGCCCTCGGTGGCTCGCTCTCCAGCCGCAGCCCCGAAGGCAGGGTTAATTCTGTAGGGGCGCCGAAGCCCCGCCTAAAGCTGCCTGGGTCGGAGGTCGCATCCCACCCGGAAGGTGGCGGCTCAGGGGCCCGAGCGCGGCCCCGCCCACGGGG
>NW_007249738.1:1898-10148 GCF_000164805.1 Carlito syrichta | reverse complement strand
CCCTCTTCACCGCCGGCTCCGCGGTGCTGGCCGCGGCCAACAGCAAGGAGACGCTGCTCGCCGGCCGCCTGGTCGTGGGGCTCGGCATCGGTGAGTTCGGGGCCCGCGGAGGGCGCCCGGGACCCCGGTGTCCCCGCCCTCGGCCCTGGTGGTTGCGTTCCTTTTGCCCCTCCGGGGTCCCCGTCGGGTCCCGCCTGGTGCAGACTCCTCCGCTTGCTTCTCTGGCCTCCAGAGCCCGTCTGTCCGTCTGTTAGTCTGGCCTCCAGGGCTCCCCCGGGAGGAGGGGGTGGGTAGCGGTGGTCGCTGTGGTCTCCCCCAAGCCCACGTGGAATCTTTGCCCACGGAGCAGTCTGCCTGATTGTTGGCCTCTCAGCACTTTCAGGCACTCGGCTGATCAGTTTTTTTCCTTGATCCGGCGTCACCTGATGCTGTATCTTGAGCTTACAGGGGCTTCCCTGCGCTGTCCCACCGTGTCTCTCCATGGCCAGCCCCTTTCTCTTTTTAGTGGTTCCCACTGAGAACCCAGTCAGTTGTAAAGTCACAGGAGGATCATTTTTAGAGTTAAGTCATTTTGGTCTCTAAAATGATTGTTTGCTACCCCTCACCTCTTTCTCTCTCTAGCGTTTATTTTTGCATGGCATCTTTTTTTTTTTGCTTTTATGCTTTTTTGAATTGCCTTTCAACTTTCATCCTTTTCCCGAATACATTCCATTCTTCTCTGTTTCCCTAATTTTTGCCTTTGAATCCATATTCACCTATTCTCTTTGTTTTGTCTTTTCTGCTTTCCAGTTGAGAATCAAATTATTTATCAGAGGTCATTCGCTTCCTAAATTCATTTAGGAGTTACTCCCCTTGTGGATAAATGCCCCGCAAGATAGATGTTTGCAATTTATTTCAAAAATGAAGGCGTTAAGGCTCCCCTGGTATTGATTTTTTTTTCCTCATCCCGGTTGCTGAGCAGGGGAGGTACAATTGGCAAGTTCTTGGCAGACGGAAGCTATTTGGAATGTGCTCAGTATTATTAGAAAGCACTTTTGAGGGAAAGTGGGGGAGTTGTGACTTAAATCTCACTAGTGATTTTTCTAAGATGCACCGCTGATGCTTTTTTAATGTTTAGTTTCATAATTCGGTGTTCTGTTTCCCTTAGGGTGCTGTTGAAGTATTGCTTCCCTGTGGCTGGGGCTTGATGAAAGCACTTTAGACTTGGGGCTGCCGATGATCTGTGCATTCACCACTTGTTTGATGTTTGTGCTTTTCACCCTTTCTCTGTGGGTTCCACTGGGAAGCAAACTGCATTTATATGACTCCACATGTGGGGACCATGAGCCTAAAACCCAGCTCGCTGCTCTTTATATCCAGAGTGTCATTAGTGACCTTACTTCTGCTTGCCTATTGTACTGTGTAGTAGTGAAGCTGGGTAAGGCTCTTAGTGAAATGTTAAGTTGGCACATTAAAGTTCAAAGTGACCCAAAAATCCAACTGAAAATGCGATCTCTTTGTATGGAAATTACCTGTGCCTTCGGGACCCTTCAACAAATAACCTGCTGTGAAAGTCAAAGGACCAGGATTCTTTTCTCAGCATTTTCTGGGATATCGGGATCTTTTTTGATTCTTCTGACATAAAAACAAAGTAATTTTAGATAGCAAGATTTGTTCAGGAACCCTAAATCTCTTCTGTGATTTTGAAATTGAATAATGATAAGGCTTTGAAGAGCTCTCTAAATGAGACTCCCTAGTGTTTAGTTGTGGCAGGTATGGGATAAAAATTTGGGTATTATGCTTACTCTTATCTGACTTAAAAATTGGGCCTCTGCTGTGTGTAGGGTCCCCTTCCAGATGTTGTGAGGAGAGGTCAGTCTCCAGTAAACGTAGCAGGATTGAACTAAAGCATGGGGGAATGTGCTAAGCCCCATAAGAGAGGCTCTCAGAGATGGCTGATGACTGCAGAGAGAGTCTGGTTATCCCCAAAGGGGGAGAGCCAGAAGCTCTTACTGACATATGGGTATTTTAACAGATAAGAGGAAGGGACCTTCTGAGCAAGGGATGAGTAAAGAAAGGAAACCATAGGGTATGCTTGGGGGACAAGGTGGATGTAACAAAGGTTGAAGCAGGAGATCAGATGAGAAATGTTGGTGTGCAGGAATCCTAGAGGCCTTTCTATGTTAGCCTCATACTGTGGTCTCTGGGCTGGTTGGCTTAACAGAGAAGCCTAGTTTGTATCATACCCTTGATTCAGCATTGGTATGGCCCATCTCACTTGTGAAAAACACACCCCTCAGAATAGAAGCCCTGAGGCAGTTTAATAAATGCCTTCTTAATTAACAAAATGAATTTTTTTTTTTCAGTTGGAGTCTCACTCTGTCACCCAGTCTTGGAGTGCAGTGGCATGCTCGACGGCCACCGCAGCCTTGACCTGCTGGGCCCAGGTGATCCTTCTGCCTCAGGCTTCAAGTAGCTGGAACTACAGGTGTGCACCACCACACCCAGCTAATTTTTTGATTTATTGTACAGATAAGGTCTCACCAAGTTGCCCAGGCTGGTCTCGAACCCCTGGGCTCAGGCAGTACTCTTACTTCTGCCTCCCAAAGTGCTAGAATTACTGACATGAGCCACCACACCAGGCCAAAATGAATACTTTAAGGTCTTAAACAGGCTTTGAAATAGGCCACATTTGAAACAAAATAATACAAAGAAGAACTCTCTTTAAATTAGGATTTATGCAAACATGTAATTGTACATGTAAAATATTTAAAACTCACAGAGATTACTAACCTTCCACAAGAGAAATCAAGGTTTTTTGGTTTTTTGCATGCAAGGAAAGGTCCCTGACATGAGCATTTTTTGAGTGACACTAGGTCGGTTGTGCTTGTTTAATGCACAAAATCTGGGTTAATTTCATGCAAATTTTTTAAGTAGTTAAATTTTATGGGTGCTCAGAGGTTTGTTGTTTTTATTCTTTGGGTATTTAGTAAATGTTGACGAATAACAAAATGTGGCTTCTGTTACCTTTTCCAGACAAGTTTGCTGTGTTAGCGTCTTTCCTCCAGAAATATCACCTGTGGTAAATCTAAGGCCCATGGTGGGCAGGGATTTTTTTGTTAATTTTGTTCGTGGACGTATTTCTGACCACGTGGGACATAGTTGTTGAATAAATGAATGATGGGCAGAAACATAAAATAATTTCATTGCTGATAGAATAACACATTAAAATTAGGATTGTTCTTGTCAAAATAACAAAAATAGTCACTTTTTAAAATATTTGAAAGGCCATCTAAAGATTTTATTTGTAATAGTTTAATGAAATAATTTATTCAGCAAATGCTAATTAAGCTTCCATTATTGATTCTGTCAGGTTTGGGGTGGGTAGTAATTAGATAGATAAAAATCCAGCCCTGAAGGTGTTTATTTTATAATGGAGTAGAAAGATATATAAACAGGCAAGTAAAATAAAATGGAGGCTTCTCTGAAGTGCCAGAGGAAGCACAGAAGAGTGGGCAATTTATTCTTTTAGGGGAAATAAATAGAACACAGGATTGAGGGAGATTTTACAGAAAGAAGGATATTTAAACTAGGGTTTGAAGGGGGAGTAGGAGTTCAGCAGATGTTGTGGACAGAGCCTAGAGAATGCTTATTTAGTGCTTTAGTATAAACTAGGTCCAGCAGTAGTACTTTAAATATATCATCTCATCTTCGTAACTATGAGATGGATCCCGCTTTACTGGATGTGGAAACAGTTTGCAGCAATTAGGTCAAGGGTCTGGATTGATACAGCGTCGGGATTTAAAAAAAAAAAACCCAGGGACTTTTGCTCTTTCTGTTGCCATCCTGGGCATTTAAGGCGGAGTTAACCGCAGGTGTAAAGGCACAAGAAAATCGAAGCAGTGTTTGAAGCATAGGTGAATGAGGGGTGGTGATGGGTGGTCATGAGGCTGGAATGTTTTGGGGGGGCATTAGGCAGAAGAGGGTTTGTCTGGCTCTACCCATGCAGGCACAGCCTTTGGAGGGTTTTAATAGTAAATGAAGTAATTAGATTAAACATCCTTTGAATCTGACGTGTTTTTTTCCCCCTCCCTTTCTGCTTTGAGGTTCTTTTACCTTCTTCACTTCTTTGAAATGTTTAGTGTTAGAAATCCCTTGCTGAGTTGGCTGCTGCAGGGTGGGTAAGGCATAGCATGTGGCTGCGAAGTACTGACATGGGAAGAGTCAGCGGGCCCTTCAGCAGGAACCTTTGAAAAGGATGGCGATGTCAAGCAGCAGCGTGTAGTTGTTCATGTGTGTAAAACCAATCACTGAGCAGAAGACAGAAGTTCTGCTTGGTTTAAGGGTTTAGATTTTTTGGCTGGGTGCAACAAAATTAGTTTATTGATACCTGTTATATGTAGGGCATCATCATTATTATTATCTTCACCAGAGGCTCCTTTGGTTCCTCTTGCATGTTTTTTCTTACACCTGACTTGAATCCTGAGACCAGATTTTCTTCATTGACACTGTCTGCTGCCATCATCACTTGAAGCCTCAAGTTTCAAGTTTGAAGTAGGACACACATTTCCCATCCTGGAAATTATTGTGTTTTAACAAGGTTAACCGTGTTTTGTATGTTCTTTACACACGTTCCCATTTTGTAGGTGTTTGATTAGCAGTATTGTGCCTGTGATCAAGGTTTTTAAGTATGGTTAGTTATCACAGTTAAGTATGGTTAGTTATCACAGGATTGAGGTTGCTCAGGTTTGCTTTATTTATTTTCTGTGAACATGTGTATCCCATGCAAAACAGACTAGAAATTGTGTAGAAAGGGCAAATTCCAGGAGCACAATACTGTTATCACTATTAGCATATACAAAGCCAACCCCAGAGCATACAAATTAGCCTTTTCTCCATGGTGTTGGCATTTACTTTACTGCTCATTATAAGTGGTGATTTAGTGCCTATGTAGGAAATATCAAGAAGTTTCTGAATTCTGGCATTCACCAATATTCAAAACCTTCACTGAGAATTAGTATATTAGTTTATACACACTGAATCGATTTGTTGAGTTAATCTTAGACTTAGATCAGTTTTTTCTCTGTCAGCCTCTGTTTCAGTACTCCCTTTACTGGAACCCAATTTGTAGCTACATATTGCAGCTTATAATTGGTATATTATGGCTTGTTGAGTAATACTTTTAGAAGTGTCACATTTTCTTTCAAACAGCACTTTGAATTCATATTCTTCAGTGCAGAGGAAATGTAAAATCTTGTTTGCTTAAATCATGCAATATTGAGATGAATATAAAAAATGAATTTCATTTACGGTAAGCACAGTTAGCCAGTAGTGCCAGATTTTCAAATGGTTAATCAGATAATATAAATTTTTCAGGGGCATGGGGTGATCAAATTTGTTTTTCTACTCTCCCCCTAATTTCTATCTGTCTGTTTTTTTGTTTTTGAGTCAGAATCTCACTGTGTCACCCAGGCTGGAGTGCAGTGGCATGCTCATGGCCACCGCAGCCTCGACCTGCTGGGCTCAGGTGTTCCTTCTGGCTTAGCCTTCCAAGCAGCTGGAACTACAGGCACATGCTACCACGCCCGGTTAATTTTTTGATTTATTGTAGAGATGAGGTCTCATCAAGTTTCCCAAGCTGGTCCTAAACCCCTAGACTCAGGCAGTCCTCTTGCCTTGGCCTCCCAAAATGCTGGGATTACAGGCTTGAGCCACCGCACCCAGCCTGGTTGTTTCTTAAAGCAGGATTGTATTGGGATTATGCTCTCTACTGGTATGAAACTGACTGTAAAATAAACCCTCCTTTGACTTCTTGTATTTCCTTGTTTGAAGCACATTAACAGTTTTGTTCCCTTCTCTACCCTTTTCTATCTGGTGGCATAGGTTTGACATTGTAGCTTTATAGTAAGGATTATTACCTAATTATGTTTGCCTACTAGTGTAGCAACAACCTTCTTAAGTGAGTTGTCAGTAAGATGATATAAGTTTGTTACTATGAGTTATGTGAAATTGTTCATGTGTCGTCTTTGGAAAATATTGTCCTTTTTTGTTCATCCTTATTTCTCTTTTGTGTGTTATAAGCTCGAAGTGAGAACTGTCAAAGTTAGCTGACTTCATACAAGCATCTTTGGTTTGAATATTTCTAATGATGTAGAACCTGCTAATAGACCTCAAATAGCAAGCAGTCTTTGCCCGAATGTCACATGAGTTTAATTTTCTTTTTCTTTCTCTGTTCCAACTTAGTTGCTTTACATCCTTCCTGTCTATAACATCTTTCATTTCTTTACCTTTTTATTTTCTGTGCCCTGTCAGCATCCATAAATAGTAGCACCACTTCTTATAGCAGCTATTGCTAATAGTAGCAAAACTTCCATTGTCAGGAGGAAAAGCTGTACTCACCAGAAAACCTCCAACTTTTCAGACATTTAAAATTTAATTCCTCTAGATGTGGAGAGAGAGGAAGAAACAGCCAAGTTTTATAGGGGCTTCTAAACTCAACTTGGAAGTAATACATGCTTTCTTTTTTTTTTTTATAATCAATATTTTTTATTATGATGTTGTGGGGTACAGTTAAGGGTTAGGTATACAGATACGTTTCATTCAGGTACTCTATTGATGAGAGGTGCTTCCCCATCCCCAGACAGATATTTGCTCGTTAATCCCATCTCCCTCCCCCCCATAGTTTCCCCCTACTGTCCATCATTTTCTTATAGTATTAGGTTGGATGTTCAAGGTCCATTATATGAGTGAGAAGATGTGATACTCGTACCTTTGTTTTTGTGAGAGGTCACTCAGTATTATAGACTCTAGTTCCATCCAGGTTGCTGCAAAATTCATGATTTTGTTCTTTTTTATGGCTGCGTAGTATTCCATCGTGTATATGTACCACATTTTTTTAATCCTGTCCTCTTTTGATGGGCAGCATGGTTGCTTCCAGGCTCTTGCTATTGTGAACAGTGCTGCAATAAACATACATGTGCAGGTGTTTTTTTTATAGAGTGATTTGTGTTCTTCCGGATATATTCCCAGTAGGGGGATTGTGGGGTCGTATGGGAGGTTGATATTTAAAGCTTTTAGGAATCGTCACACTGCTTTCCACAGAGGTTGCACTAGTTTACACTCCAACCAACAGTGTAGAAGTGTTCCCTTTTCTCCACACCCTCTCCAGCAGCTGTTATTTTTTGAGTTGTTGATAATTGCCATTCTGACTGAAGTTAGGTGGTATCTCAGTGTGGTTTTGATTTGCATCTCCCTGATGATTAGGGAGGTTGAACATTTCTTCATGTGTCTGTTGGCTGCTTGGATGTCTTCCTTTATGAAGTGTCTGTTCATATCTTTTGCCCATTTTATAATGGGGTTGTTTGTTTTTTTCTTTTCAGCACGTTTGAGTTCCTTGTATACCAAAAATGTTAAGCCTTTGTCAGACCTGGTGTTGGCAAATACTTTTTCCCAGTCTATAGGCTGTCTCCCTGCTCTCTTGATGGTTTCTTTGGCTTTGCAGAAGCTTGTCAGTTTAATAAGGTCCCACTTGTCTATCCTCTCTCTTATGGCCTGTGGGTTTTGGGTTTTATTCAGGAATTGGAGGCCAGTTCTGATTTCCATGAGGGTCTGTCCTTCCTTTTCTAAGGTTCTTATGGTTTGAGGTTTTACATTTAGGTCTCTGATCCATTTGGAGTCAACCTTTGTGTATGGGGATAGGTAGGGGTCCTGTTTCAATCTTCTGCATGTGGTCAGCCAGTTTTCCCAGCACCATTTACTGAATAGGTTCTCCTCTCCCCAGTGGTAGGTGGTGGAGGCTTTGTCGAAGATGAGTTGGTTGAGGTTTTGCTTCTGGAATCTCAATTCTATTCCATAGATCTATATGCCTATTCCTATACCAATACCAAGCTGTTTTGATGATTGTAGCTTTATAGTAGAGTTTGAAGTCTGGTAATATAATAGCACCTGCTTTGTTTTTTTTGCTGAGAATTGTTCTGGCTATTCGTGGACATTTGTGTTTCCATATGAATTCCTGTGTTGTTTTTTCTAGGTCTGAGAAGAATGTTGCTGGTAATTTGATGGGTATTGCATTGAATTTGTAGATTGCCTTAGGTAAGATGGACATCTTCACAATGTTGATTCTTCCAGTCCATGAGCATGGGATATTTTTCCACTTGTTTGTGTCATCTTTGATTTCTTTGAGCAGTGTTTTGTAGTTTTCATTGTAAAGGTCTTTCACGTCTCTGGTTAGGAAGATGCCAAGGTATTTCATTTTTTTTGTGGCTATTGTGC
>NW_007249738.1:0-1554 GCF_000164805.1 Carlito syrichta | reverse complement strand
TCTTCTCTGATGCTCGAGCCAGGACTTCCAATACTATGTTGAACAGGAGGGGTGAGAGTGGGCATCCTAGTCTTGTTCCAGTTTTCAGGGGAAATGGTTCCAATTTTTGTCTGTTTAGGAGTATGCTGACTGTGGGTTTCTCGTAGATGGCTTTTACTATTTTGAGGTATGTTACCTGTATGCCTAGATGTTTGAGGGTTTTTATCAAGAAGGGGTGCTGGATTTTATCAAAAGCTTTTTCTGCATCTAATGATATAATCATCTGGTTTTTGTTTTGATATCTGTTGATGTATTTAATTACATTTATGGTTTTACGAATGTTGAACCAGCCTGGCATCCCAGGAATGAAGCCTGCTTGGTCATGATAGATGATTTTTGAGATGTGTTGTTGAATCCGGTTCGTTAGGATCTTGTTGAGAATTTTAGCATCTATGTTCATCAAAGATGTTGGCCTATAGTTCTCTTTCTTTGTTGGATCTTTACCTGGCTTGGGTATCAATGTGATGTTGGCTTCGTAAAATGATTTGGGGAGGGTTCCATCTTTTTCAATCGCCTGGAATACCTTCAGTAGGATTGGTATCAGCTCCTCCTTAAATGTCTTGTAGAATTCTGCTGGAAAACCATCTGGACCAGGGCTTTTTTTTGTAGGTAGTTTTCTTATTACGTAGTCGATTTCCTTGATTGTTATTGGTCTATTTAGGGTCTCAATTTCTTCTTGTTCCAACCTAGGTAGGTCATGTGATGTCAGAAAGTCCTCCATTTCCTTAAGGTTTTCAAGTTTGTTTCCATGCAAGTGTACATAGTAGTCTCTAATGATCTTTTGTATTTCTTCAGGGTCAGATTGACTTCATCTTTTGTGTTTCTGATTGTGCTTATTTGGGTTTTTTCTCATTTTTTCTTGGTCAGTCTAGCTAGGGGACCATCAATCTTGTTTATCCTTTTGAAGAACCAGCTTTTTGTTTCACTGATTTTTTGTATTATCTTTTGTCTTCTATGTCCTGGATTTGGGCTTTTATTTTGGTGATCTGGATTCTTCTGCTGAAATTAGGGTTTTTGTGGTCTTGCTTTTCCAGCTTCCTTAGGTAGCTTGGTAGGCTGTTAGTTTGTGTTCCTTCCATTTTCTTCATGTGTGTTTGTAGAGATATAAATTCCCCTCTTACTACAGCTTTTAAGGCATCCCAAAGATTTTGGTAAGATGTTTCTTCATTTTCATTTGTTTCCAGGTACCTTTTGATCCCTGTTTTGATTTCTTCATTGACCCAGGAGTTGTTTAGTATCATGCTGTTTAGTGTCCATGTCTTTTTGGGTTTTGAGGGGACTTTGTTGGTGTCAATGTTTATTTTTATTCCACTGTGGTCCGAGAAGGTGCATGGTAGAATTTTGGTCCTTTTAAATTTGTTTATGCTTGATTTATGGCCTATTATGTGGTCGATCTTAGAATACGTTCCATGTAGTGATGAGTAGAATGTGTATTCTGTGGTCTTTGGATGGAGTGTTCTGTAGGTATCAGTTAAGTCCATTTGGTCCAGAGTCATATTGAGGTCCGGATCTCCT
>NW_007249737.1:1118527-1144134 GCF_000164805.1 Carlito syrichta | reverse complement strand
TTGTCTTTCTCTCGTTCACGTAAATGTGAACTCCATGATAGCAGGAATTGTGTCTGTTTTACTCACTGCTGTCTCCCCAGGACCTAAGCAGTGCTCAATCATCATTTGTTGAATGAGTGAATGAATAAAGGAATGAACAGAAAAAGTAAGATATGGATAGGCTCCTTTTTAAAAAGATAGGGCTGACTGGGCTTGGTGGCTCTGCCTGTAATTCCAGCACCTTGGGAGGCTGAGGCAAGTGGATTGCCTGAGCTCGCGAGTTCAAGACCAGCCCGGGCAACTTGACGAGACCTCATCTCTACAATAAATGAAAAATTGAGCCGGGTGTGGTAGCGCATGCCTGTAGTTCTGGTTATTTGGAAGGCTGAGGCGGAAGGATCGCTTGAGCCCAGCAGGTCGACACTGGGGTGGCCATGAGCCTGCGTGTCACTGCACTCCAGCCTGGGCAATGGAGTGAGACTCCGACTCAAAAAAGTAAATAAATACAAATACAAATAAAAAGATAGGGCCAGGCATGGTGGCTCTTGCCTGTAATCCCAGTGCTTTGGGAGGCTGAGGCAGGAGGATTGCTTGGGCCCAAGAGGAGTTCAAGACCAGCCTAGGCAACAAAGTGAGACCCTGTCTCTACAAAATATCAATTTAAAAAATTAGCCACACTGGGTGTGTTGGCTATCATCTAGAGTCCCTGCACTCTAGGAGGCTAAGTTGGGAGGATCACTTGAGCCCAGAACTTCGAGACCAGCCTGGGCAGCATAGTGAGACCTTGTCTTTACAAAAAGAAAAATAATATTAAAAAAAATAAACTGGGCATGGTGGTGTACAACTGTAGACACAGCTACTCAGGAGGCTGAGGCAGGAGGATCACTTGAGCCTAGGAGGTTAGGGTTGTGGTGAGCCGTGATCATGCCACTATACTCCAGCCCTGGTGACAGAGTAAGACCCTGAATCACAAAAACCAAACAAACACAAAAATCTGCAGTCCAAGCTATTCAGAGAATAGCTGCCACCTGAGAAATGTTATCCCCCTGGGGGGGGATGGATGCATCAGGCCATCATTTAGGTCACCAAAATAATCCCCCTTACTTGACTCTAGGGTTTCCATTTGCCTTCTGCTTGTGATTTGGCTTCCCACGTTGGTTTTCCATAGCAAGAGAGGGCAGGTTGGCCAGACCAACGTCAGTGCCTGCTTCCCCCGACATTGAGACACCTCATTATAAACTCATCCATGGGCGTCTGCTCTGTTGCCCGCAGCCTCGTCTGAGTGAGTCAGCTTTCAGAGCCCCATCAACTTTGGGGTCTTGAACCTTCAAGGGCAGGCCCTGAACAGTGGCGACTTCTATCAGAAGTTGCTGCTGTGTGAAGGTTGTCAGCAGCTGGCCAGCTGGATCTTCCCAGATGCCACCCAGTATTGCTGCAAGATTTATTTAGCATTTTCCCACAAAGGCAGCAATGCCATTTGCAGGAGTTTATATTAAGGAGATAGGATAAATATGTAAAGACATATGTACAAGGGGGGGGACCCCAAAAAACAGAATTTATTTATAAAAAATCGTGGGCCAGGCGGGTGGCTCAAGCCTGTAATCCCAGCATTTTGGGAGGCTGAAGTGAGAGGATTGATTGAGCCCAGGGGTTTGAGACCAGTCTGGGCAACTTGGTGAGCACTCGTATCTACAATAAATCAAGAAAAATTAGCCGGGCATGGTGGCGTACACCTGTAGCTCTGGTATTTGGAAGGCTGAGGTAGAAGGATTACCTGAGCCCAGCAGGTCAACACTGGCTAGGGTGGCCGTGAGGATACCACTGCCCTCCAGCCTGGGCAACAGAGTGAGACTCCAACTCAAAAATAAATAAATAAATAAATTAAATTAAATTAAAAATTGTGGCCAGGCTCGGTGGCTCAGCCTGTAATCCCAGCACTTTGGGAGGCCAAGGCAAGTGGATTTCCTGAGCCCGCGGGTTCGAGACCCACCTAGGCAACTTGGCGAGACCTCGCCTCTACAATAAATCAAAAACTAGCCGGCATGGTAGCGCAAGCCTGTAGTTCCGGCTACTTGGAAGGCTGAGGTGAAACGATTGCGGGAGCCCAGCAGGTCGAGGCTGCGGTGGCTGTGAGCATCCCACTGCACTCCAGCCTGGGCAACAGAGTAAGACTCCGACTCAAAAAAAAATTGTGTATTTATTCTTACATGTTTAAACTTCAGTCACCCTCAGAGTACTCTCCATTTGATGATATACACCTTTTGAGAAGCCTTTTCCACTTCTCAAAACAGTTTTTGAACTCGTCCATTTTGATGCCTTTTAGTGCTTCCATCGTTTTTGGTTTTACTTCTATACTGACAGAACGTTTCCCTTTGAGAAATTTTTTCCTCTGGGGAAATAAAAAAGGAAGTCGCTTGGGGCAAGATCAGGTAAATAGGGAGGGTGGGGCATAGGGGTCATGACATTTTAAATCAAAAAGTGCTGAACACTCAGCCCAGCGCAGGTGCGTTGTCATGAAGGAAGAACCAGTCACTTGTTTGTCACAACTCGGGACATTTCTTCTCCAAATTGTGACACAACCTTCTCAAAATTTCCAGATAAAAACCAATGCATTCCTAGAACATTTCTGTACTACCAGGGGTCAGTCTTCCAAAACATAATTCTAGAATTTTTGGGGTCCCCCCCTAGTATAAAGGTTCATTGTGGCATTGTCGTCTCCCCTCGATGCCCCAATACCTCAGCTGGGATATTGGTGGTGGTAATTTGTATCCCAGACTGTCCCCCAAGTTTCAGTGGGTGCCAGAGCTCCTCAGCCTCCAATTCATACAGCACCTGTGGGAATTAATTAGTGGCGATGTTTCTTACCATAACCGTTAAGGGGAAAGGTTGGTGACAGAGTGGGAACTGGCTTGGTCATCTGCCACAGCCCAGAGATGGATGAAGTTTGGCCTCATTTAGTGATTAAGGTATGAAACAGCCACACACCTCACTGGGGTCACAAGTAGAGTCCTGGCTACAGAGCAGCAAATGGCGTGGATGAGCTGGACCCTGGACCAGGGGTTGATCCAGTCCTCAGTTCTGGCTCTCACCGGGGGTAGGTAAGCAAGGGCAAGTTTGCAAACTGACCTGGAAGTCAGCCAGGGCCAGGGTGGGCATATCTTTAAGGCCTTCCCCTGGAGGGTGGCAGCTTCTTCACAGCACCAAAGGCCCCTTTATACCCTTTCTCCTGGAAGAGACAATAGAGCCTCCCACCCAGTCACTCACTCTCCAGGGGTCTTAATCCCACAATCACCCCCTTGCTACTATGGAGGAAAAAAGCTACTTTTAGTTTCCAAAGACAATTCACGTTCCCCAGGGTGACCAAGATGACCTTTCTTCCTAAAGTAAGAACTGACCCCTCAAGTTAGCAAAAATCTGGGAACAACCAGATCAATCAATCAGTCTGATTGATTATATTAAAGTTTATTCATACAATGGTCTACAGTCACTAAAAAGAAAATGTGAAGCCGGGCTCGGTGGCTCAGCCTGTAATCCCAGCACTTTGGGAGGCTGAGGTGAGTGGATTACCTGAGCCTGCGGGTTCGAGACCCGCCTGAGCAGCGAGACCTTATCTCTACAATAAATCAAAAAATCAGCCAGGTGTGGTAGCACATGCCTATAATTCCGGCTACTTGGAAGACTGAAGGATCACCGGAGTCCAGCAGGTCGAGGCTGCGGTGGCTGGGAGCGGCCACTGCACTCCAGTCTGGGCGACAGAGTGAGACTCCAACTCAAAAAATAAAATAAAATAAAATAAAATGTGCTTTTCGATCGACCAATTGCAGTGGGACCACCACCAAGATGCCGATTTTCATGAAAACCCTTATGGGGAAGACCATCACTCTCGAGGTTGAACCCTTGGAAACAACAGAAAATGTAAAGGCCAAGGTCCAGGATAAGGAAGAAACTCCTGATCAGCAAAGACTGATCTTTGCTGGCAAGCAACTGGAAGATGGATGTACTCTGTCTGACTACAACCTTCAAAAGGAGTCTATTCTTCATCTTGTGTTGAGACTTTGTGGTGGTACTAAGAAAAGAAAGAAGTCTTATACAACTCCCAAGAGGAATAAGAATAAGAGAAAGAGGTTAAGCTGGCTGTCCTGAAGTACTATATGGTGGATGAGAATGGCAAAATCAGTCGCCTTCGTCAAGAGTGCCCTTCAGATGAATGTGGTGCTGGAGTTTTTATGACCAACCACTTTGACAGACATTACTGTGGCAAATGTTGTCTGACTTATGGCTTCAACAAATCAGAAGGGAAGTAATTGTGTATGAGTTAATAAAAGACATGAATTAAAAAAAAAAGAAAGAAAGAAAAGAAAAGGTAACCCAGGGAACAGTGGCTCACACCTGTAATCCCAGCACTTTGTGGGGCAGGGGGGAGAGGATTGCCTGAGTCCAGAGGTTCAAGATCAGCCTGGGTAACTTGGTGAGACCTCGTCTCTACAATAAATCAAAAGATTAGCCAGGCATGGTGGCGTGCGCCTGTGGTTCCAGCTTCTTGGAAGGCTGAAGTGGAAGGATCGCCGGAGCCCAGCAGGTAGAGGCTGCGGTGGCCCTGTGCATGCCACTGCACTTCAGCCTGGGCAAGAGAGTGAGACTCCTACTCATAAATAAATAAATAAAACAAAAATGTGGGCAGCCTCCTTCAGGTCTCCTCCCCCTGTGGGAGCTTTTCTGTCATCTTAATAAACACTACTTTCAGGGGAAAAAAAAAAAAGAAAATGAAAATGTAGCCAGAGAGTGGCTCTTGCCTGTACTCTCAGTATTTTGGGAGGCCAAAGTGGGAGGACTGCTCAAGCCTAGGTGTTAGAGACCAACCCAGGCAACATAGTGAGACCCCATCTCTACTTAAAAAAACAAAAATGAGGCCGGGCTCGGTGGCTCAGCCTGTAATCCCAGCACTTTGGGAGACCGAGGTGAGTGGATTGCCTGAGCCCACAGGTTCAAGATCTGCCTGGGCAACTTGGCGAGACCTCATCTCTACAATAAATCAAAAACTAGCCGGGCATGGTAGCGCGTGCCTGTAGCTCCAGCTACTTGGAAGGCTGACGCGGAAGGATTGCCAGAGCCCAGCAGGTTGAGGCTGCGGTGACCTGGAGTGGCCACTGCACTCCAGTCTGGGCAACAGAGTGAGACTCCAACTCAAAAAAAAAAAAAAAAAAAATGAAAAATGTAGATCTATACAAATGGTTAAGTGAAAAAATGAATATAACAAAACTGCATTTATACTCTGCTCCCAATTTTGCAAAAATATGGATGTGTGAATATAGACTCACATGGAGAAACAATTGAATGATCTCCATCAAAATTCTAGCAATGGTTATCTCTGGGTGCTGAGATTTCTGTAAGTTCTCTTTGTACTTCTTTGTACTATTTGAAGTTGTACAATGAACATGTTTATTTTATCATCAGAAAAAAATTTCATTTTCATTTTGGAAGAAAAAAATTTCCATTCAATGTGGCATACTTTAAAGTGCAAAATGCTGGAGTAGTGTCCAGTATAAAGCATCATGGAAACAGAGTTGAGAGTGGCATTGACCCTGGCTCATATTATAGGTTCAGCGTGGCCTGGATCAGATGACCTCTCTGGGAGGTCTTCCTATTTCAAGAGTCTATGATTTCAAGACGCCAAACGGTATCTCCAGATCACAACTATTTATAAGAATCATTTCCTTCATGATGAGTTGAAACTTCCACTAACTACTGGTGTGTTTAGATGACATCATTGCTGAGATTTATGTGAAATGACTCCTTTTCCTTGATGTTATCAAGGAGTGTCAGCAGTTGAGTTCCTTATAATTCTTGTGTTTAAATCCTATCTAAAGAAGCTGTCATTTGTCAAGGTTTAATTGTTTCCATGATTTTCCCCCTAGTGAGTTTCCAGATATTGCTGGGCAGATTTGATAAAGAAACCAGAGAAGAAAATGTTGAGAGACAAAGCAGCCCTGCAAGGTTCAGATTCTAGCCCAGATCTACCTTTTAGCTGTGTCACTTGGAGTTGTCATTTTTTTTCTGGACCTTAATTTTCTAATTTATATAAAATTGGAGAGGAAGGTGAGAGGGAGGTTAGACAAGATCATTGTATTTTATTTTATTTTGTTTTGTTTGAGTTGGAGTCTCACTCTTTGTTTGCCAGGCTGGAGTGCAGTGGCACACTCACGGTCACCGCAGCCTCGACCTGCTGGGTTTAGGTGATCCTTCCGTCTCAGCCTTCCAAGTAGCTGGAACTACAGATCCATGCCACCACGCCCGGCTAGTTTTTTGGGATTTATCGTAGAGATGAGGTCTCACCAATTTGCCCAGGCTGGTCTCGAACCCCCAGGTTCAGGCAATCCTCTCACCTTGGCCTCCCAAAGTGCTGGGGTTACAGGATGAGCCACTGTGCCCGGCCAGATAAGATCATTTTAAAGATTTCATCCAGCTCTGACTGACTCTCCTTGTGATGAGTTTTAACTTTGAGCTTATAATAGAGCATTTTATAGTCCTGGTCCCAAAGTTATCTCAGTATCTAAGTCTTTCAATATCTATAAAATTATATGATTAACTAGTCCCTCAGAGGCCACTTGAATTCATCCCACATCACTCCTGCAGGTGGTCACTCTGTATTTATTAATACTAATACCTACAGAGACAAGAAACTACCTCCCTCCAAGGTGGCCCATTTCTCTTTAGTAGAAAAGGACATTTAAAAGGTGTTTCTGGCAAAGCTGAAATTTGCAACCTTGTAACTTCTATCCACTGTTGTATTCTCTGGGTCACTTTGCAAAGGGCACTTTTCCTTTGTCCTATTCACGTCCTCCTTGGCAGCCTCAGTGAAAATATTTCTAATTCCTAACGCTAATCTTTGAGTAGAGAGTCTTCCTCTTCCTATTTCAGACATCAGAATGTGAACAAGGGTAAGCAGTTTTTTACTCAAAGCTCCAGTGACTGTGCTGGGTGGAATGGCTCATACCTATAATCCCCAGCACTTTGGGAGGCCAAGGTGGGAGGTTCGCTTGAGGCCAGGAGTTCAAGACCAGCCTGGGCAACAGTGAAATTCCATATCTACAAAAAATACACAACATTTAGTTGGGTATGATGGCTCACACCTTTAGTCTACTAAGGCTACTTGGGAGACTGAGGCAGAAGGATTGCTTGAGCAGGAGGGCAAGGCTGCAGTGAGCTATGCCGCTGCAATCTAGCTTAGGTGACAGAGTGAGACCTTGTCTCAAAAAACAAGCAAACAACCAAACAAAAACCTCTCCAGTGATTAATTCAAATCCTGCAGAGTTGGAAGTGTAGAAAGTCAGGCATTGTGCTCCTTGTCTCAGACTTTGTCCTTTTGTCCTAAGCCTTTCTGCCCTACCCTATAACCATGTGGCTGTCCCCTTTCTCTTCTAACCTTAACCTTTTCTGACTTCCCATACACCCTCTTTCTTTTTTAACGACCCCCCCCCTCCACCAGTCCCTGCATCTCCCAATCCCATTGTTCTGAGTTACTGAAGCTCTTATCAGAAATCTCCAGGCCCAGGTTGCCTCTTAGACCTGTAAACTGTGCAAACACAAGCATCTCTTTCTGTTGTTTACACTTGCTGCCACTGGGTACTGAGAAGAGGTGGTTCTGAGACCCAGAAGCAGGCATAAAGAACATTCAGGATAAAGGGACTCGTGTTTCAGAGTGCAGTTTGTTCTCCCCCAAATATGTTAGGAAAAAAAATTAGACACATCTTGCACCTCAAGGATTAGTTAATGTCAAAGGGTCTACATAAGTACTTTATATCGTTTTGTCTACACAGTTTCTATCTTACAGTTTGTAGGAGGAACAAAGGTTCCTCTGCCTTCCCTGCCCTAAGTTTTAATTACAATTTGCTTTTCCCTTAACTTGAAGAAATTATGCCCATGTGCTCCTGCCGAATTCTTGAGTTTTTACAGTGGGCAGGAAGATGAGAATTGGGAGGGGCTTTGAAGAGAAAGGTTTTTATGTCTGCATCAGTCAGGATTCAACCAGAGAAACAGAACAAGTAGGAGATACATGCTGCCATATTAAGAGCTTCAGTGCAAGAAATTAGCTTATGCATTTTGGGGGCTGGCGAGGTAAGTCTGAAATCCACAGGGTAGGCAGACTATCAGGAAGGTCAGGAAAATGCTCAGGTGAAATTTTTTCCTCAAGGAAACCTCAGTTTTACTCAGGACCTTTACTTAGGCCGGGCTTTATGGCTTTATGGCTCACACCTGTAATCTCAACACTTTAGGAGGCTGGGGTGAGAGGATTGTTGGAGGCCAGGAGTTCAAAACCAGCCTGGGCAACATAGTGAGACCCTGTCCTTTAAAAAAAAAATTAAATAGCATTTAGCTACCTGAATTATCTGATTATTTAGGATCACCTTCCTTACTTAAAGTCAACTAATTATGGCATCTATACACATCTATAAAATATAGTACCTTCATAGCAACATCTAGATTAGTGTTTGATTTAAAAAATGGGAAATGTTGGACGCAGTGACTCACTCCTGTAATCCTAGAATTTTGGGAGGTGGAGGTGAGAGGATTGCCTGAGCCCAAGGATTGCCTGAGCCCAAGGATTTGAGACCAACTGGGCAACTTGGCATGACCTTATCTCTACAAGAAATAAAAAAATTAATCGGGCATGGTGGTGCATGCCTGTAGTTCCAGCTACTTGGAAGGCTGAGATGGAAGGATTACCTGAGCCCAGTAGGTCGAGGCTGCGGTGGCTGTGAGCATGCTACTGCCTTCCAGCCTGGGCAACAGAGTGAGACTCAGACTTAAAAAAAAATAAAGAAACAGATAACTAACTGGGAAATGTAGTCTAGCCAAGTTAATACATTAAAAAAGACCATCACATCCTTCAAATGTTTACCTTAGAAATTTGGAAGTAACTCATGCCATATATATGTTTCACTCATTATTTTTTAGGGGGTGGAGGTTGCTTCCGGGGTAGACTGGACAGCATGCTAGACACATTCTAAAAGAGCTGCAACACTTTTTTTTTTTTAGGCTGGAGTCTCACTTTGTCACCCAGACTGGAGTGCAGTGGCTGCTCCCAGCCACCGCAGCCTCGACGTGCTGGGCTCCGGCGATCCTTCCGCCTCAGCCTTCCAAGTAGCTGGAACTACAGGCGCGCGCTACTACACCTGGCTAATTTTTTATTTATTGTAGAGATGAGGTCTCACCAAACTCCCCAGGCAAGTCTCAAACCCACAGGCTCAGGCAATACACTCACCTCGGCCTCCCAAAGTGCTGGGATTACAGGCTGAGCCACCAAGCCCGGCCAAGCTGCAACACTTATATGCTTATTTTTTTCTACTTCTTATGAAAAGGACTGATAGAAAATGTGCCCTTATTTCTAGGCTCCTATTCTTTGCCTAGGACAGTAATTCCCTCTTTGCCTGTCAATACAGACGCATGAGGAACCCAATGTGGTTGGGGGTCAGTCTTAACTTCTAGTCTAGTGGAATCATTGCCATGTTTTCTGGTGGAAGCACTCTTCCTCTTAAAACGAAAACCTCTAGACCAGCAGAACCTGAGGTCACAAGGAAGGGAGGCAAACATTTCACTAGTGGAGCATTAGAGGTGACAGTGAGTGGAGTCACTCCTGTTCCTACTCCTTGGTTCCTGAACCCATGAATCCTTGCTACAGAGGAAACAGTATCCTATCATAACATAGACACTAATTTAGAAAATAGACATTTCTAGAGGACATTGTCCTAGCCATGTGAGGTATTGCCCCTTGGCCAGTGCTGTGACTGTCTTCAAAAGGCCATTCCACCATCCTATCAAACCAGCCACTTGATGATATGGGGACATGGTAAGAACAAAGAGTTCCATGAGCATGGGCCCATGCCCACACTTCATTTTCTGTGCATTGAGTTATTTGATTGGAAGCAGTGTTGTGTGGAATTGATGGTGGATAAGGCATTCTGTAAATTCATGGGTGGTAGTTTTGGTAGAAGCATTGTGTGCAGGGAAGGCAAATCTGTATGCAGAGTAAGCAGTTATTCTGGTAAGAACAAAATGCTGGTTCTTCTATGATGCAAGTCATGGTGAAAAATATGTCCAAGTAACCCTTCCCAAGTTGGTGAGCGGGTCTTACTTGATAAATCTACTCTAACATTCCAATCTCCCTAAACCTTTGCCTACCTTCCTCTACAGTATTTCAAAGCTGTTCTGGCATTGAACTTTACTTAGTGTAAATTGCCTTTGGGTCCATGATTTATCCAGCCAACCAAACTGTTATAGATCTTTCTAACCCTTCAGTCTAAAATGTTGAATCCAGAAACTCTGTTTAGTTGGCCCATATCAATAAATTATGTCAGATCCAACTTTATATTCCTTCCCCCATGGCCCTATAGTTTTTATTTTATTTTCTTTGAGATTTTATTTTCTTTGAGATCTTGCTATGTTGCCCAGGCTGGAGTACAGAGGCTATTCACAGGTGCAATTCTAGAGTGCTATACCCTTGAAATCCTGGATTTGCACAATCTTCCTGCCTCAGGCTACCTGGTAGCTGGGACTATAGGCATGCATCATCATGCCCAATGATCCTGTAGTTTTTTGTTTGTTTGTTTTGTTTTGTGTTGTTTTGAGTCACGGCCTCACTCTGTTGCCCAGGCTGGAGTGCAATGGCACAATCACTGCTCACTGCAGACTTGATCTCCTGGGTTCAAATGATTCTCCCACCTCACCCTCCTGGGTAGCTGGGGCTACAGGAGCACACCATCATGCTCAGCTAATTTTTTTTTTTTATGTTTTTGTGGAGACAAGGTATTCCTATGTTGCCTAAGCTGGTCTCCAACTCCTGGGTTCAAGCAATTCTCCTGCTGCGGGCTCCCAAAGTGCTGGGATTACAGGCGTGATCCACCATGCACAGCCTGGATAGTCCAATAGTTTTAAGATCCATTCCTACACATATCCCCTGATTTCTATCTGTAATGGGAAAAATCATGCAACTTTTTTGGGAATATAGTGTGTCTCCTCAGGGATCATACTTTGTACCTTACTCTTTGGGGCCTGCTGGGACCTGAGTCTAGTTACAGGTCAAGAAGCTAAGAGAAGTGGTAGGGTCCTGATGAAATCAGCAGCGCTTTGCAAGGCAACTGTCTCAGAGGAGGCTAATGCCATTTCTTTAGGCAAAATATGGCTGACCTGCTGATTCAAGAGTGGGAAGGCTACTTGCAAGATTTTATTATGGAAGCCCTAGAAAAATATTACAGGCCTAAACTTGGGCAAAGGCTGTAAAGATGAGTAGGAGGTTTCATTGGATTTTGATGGTTAATCTTTTTTTTTCTTTTCTTTATTTAGACTCTTATGCTGTTGCCTAGGCTAGAGTGCAGTGGCACGCTCATGGCCACCGTAGCCTTGACCTGCTGGGGTCAGGTGATCCTTCCTCCTCAGTTTTCCAAGTAGCTGGAACTTCAGGCATGTGCCACCATGCCTGGCTAATTTTTTTTATTTATTGTAGAGATGAGGTCTCACCAAGTTGCCCAGGCTGATCTCAAACCCTTGGGCTCTGACAATCCTCTCACCTCAGTCTCCCAAATTGCTGGGATTATAGCCATGAGCCACTGCGCCTGGTCTTGATGGTTAATCTTATGTGTCAACTTGACTGGGCCATGAGGTGCCTAGATATTTGGTCAAACATAATTCTCAGTGTTTTTCTAAGGGTGTTTTTGTTGACATTAACATTTAAATTAGTAGACTGAGTAAAGCAGATTGCCTTCTTTAAGGTGGTAGTCCTTGTCCAATCAATTGAAGGCCTGAATAGTATAAAAGAGCTGGGTCTCCTCCAGGTAAAAGATAATTCTTCCTACCTGACAGTCTTCAGGTTGGGACACTGACTTTTTTCCTGTGTTCGGATTCAAACTAAAACATAGGTTCTCCTGGATCGCCCACTTGTGGACTCAACCTGCAGATGTGGGGACTTGGCAACTTCCATGATCACAGGAGCAAATTCCTTATAATTAACATCTTTAAATTTGAAATAAATTTAATACATATCTCTTCCTACTGGTTCTGTTTCTCTGGAGAACCCTGAATAACAGAGAGGAAGGATGAGAGGAGCATTAAAGAGAAAAAAAAACGGGCTCGGTGGCTCAGCCTGTAATCCCTCGCTTTGGGAGGCTGAGGTGAGTGAATTACCTGAGTCCGTCGGTTCGAGACCCACCTGGGCAACTTGGTGAGACCTCATCTCCACAATAAATAAAAAAAATTAGCTGGGCATAGTAGCGCGCACCTGGAGTTCCGGCTACTTGAAAGGCTGAGGTGGAAGGATTGCCGGAGCCCAGTGAGTCGAGGCTGCAGTGGCCAGGAGCAGCCATTGCACTCCAGTCTGGGTGACAGAGTGAGATCCAACTCAAAAAAAAAAAAAAAAAAGATAATGCAGTTAGGAGGTAAGTAGGACTGGGGAAAAGAGAATGTGTCTGATTTAGCCAGGCTGAGTTGGAAAAGCATAGGATATACCCGGGGACTGATATACAGGCTCTTAGAGTGCTATGGTCTGAATGTTTGCGTCTCTTCCATATTTCTATGTTGAAATCCTAACCTCCAAGGTGATAGAATTGGTAGGTTAGGGCCTTTGGGAGGTAATTAGGTCATGAGAGCTTAGTGCCCTTATAAAATGTACCCCAGAGACCTAGCTAGTACTCTTTCACCATCTGAGGACACAGAACAGACATTGTCTATAAATCAGGAAACAGCCCCTCACTAGTCACTGAATCTTTCTAGCACCATGATCTTGAGCTCTCTATCCTCCAGAGCTGTAAGATATAAACTTCTGTGATTTATATATAAATTACCCAGTTTATGGTATTTTGTTATGGCAGCCTGAATGGACTAAGACATGGAGGAAACTCAGGACTCATTTGTGGACAATAGGTCTTGTCATAAGAAAACAATGATAGCCAGGCAAGATGGCTCATTCTTGTAATCCCAGCATTTTGGGTGGCAGGAGTGAGAGGATTGCCTGAGACCATGGGTTTAAGACCAGCCAGGGCAAACTGGTGAGACCTCATCTATACAACAACTAAAAAAAAAAAAAAAATTACCCAGTCATGGTGGTGTGTGCCTGTGGTTCCAGCTATTTGGAAGGCTGAGGTGAAAGGATCGCCTGAGCCTAGCAGGTTGAGGCTGCGGTGGCTGTGAGTGTGCCATTACACTTCAGCCTGGGTGACAGAGTGAGACTTAGACCAAAAAAACAAAAAATTTTAGGTCAGGCGTGGTAGCTCATGGCTATAATCCCAGCACTTTGGGAGGCTGATGTGAGATCAAGATCAGCCTGGGTAATTTGGCGAGATCTCATCTCTACAATAAATCAAAAATAGCCAGGTGTGGTGGTACATGCCTGTAGTTCCATCTACTTGGAAAGCTGAGGTGGAAAGATCACCCGAGAACAGTAGGTTGGGGCAGCGGTGGCTGTGAGCATGCCACTGCACTCCAGCCTAGGCAACAGAGTGAGATTTCAACTCAAAAAAAAAAAAAAATTAGCCAGGCATGGTGGTACATGCCTGTAGGAAGGCTGAGGTGGAAGGATTGCCTGAGCTTAGCAGGTCAAGACTGCAGTGGTTGTGAGCATGCCACTGCACTCCCAGCCTGGGTGATAGAGTGAAACTTCAACTCAAAAAAAAAAAAAAAAAGAAAGAAAGAAAACAACAATAGATGAGATCATGTCTATGATTTAAAAGATCCTGTCCAACTTTGACTCTTTACAGTGAATTTGAATTCTACAATTAAAATAGACTATCTCAGCCGGGCTCCGTGGCTCAGCCTGTAATCCTGTGCCTTTGGGAGGCTGAAGTGAGTGGATTGCCTGAGCCTGTGGGTTCAAGACCCGCCTGGGCAGGCGAGACCTCATCTCTACAATAAATAAAAAAATTAAACCGGGCTCGGTGGCTCAGCCTGTAATCCCGTGCCTTTGGGAGGCTGAGATGAGTGGATTGCCTGAGCCCGTGGGTTCGAGACCCGCCTGGGCAACTTGGTAAGACCTCATCTCTATAATAAATCAAAAAATTAGCCAGGCATGGTAGCGCCCGCCTGCAGTTCCAGCTACTCGGAAGGCTGAGGTGGAAGGATCACTGGGGCCCAGCAGGTTGAGGCTGCGGTGGCCGGGAGCGGCCACTGCACTCCAGTCTGGGCGACAGAGTGAGACTCCAAATTAAAAAAAAAAAAATTAGCCGGGCGTGGTATCGCCTGCCTGTAGTTCCAGCTACTCGGAAGGCTGAGGCGGAAGGATCGCTGGAGCCCAGCAGGTCGAGGCTGCGGTGGCTGGGAGCGGCCACTGCACTCCAATCTGGGCGACAGAGTGAGACTCCAACTCAAAATAAATAAATAAAATAAATAAATAAATAAATAAAATAGACTATCTCACAGTCCTGGTTCCAAATATTCTCAGTTATATTTATTGATATAGAAGTCTTTTAATCATTACAGAATTATATTGTTAAATAATGCTTCAGAGTTCACTTCCTGAATCCTTCCCACACCACTCCAGCTAGGTAGTCACCTTGTATCTACTAAACTACAGAGACAGGAAGCACACTACCTCCCATGGTAGCCAATTTCTCTTTAGTCAGAAAGAGAAAATGACTGACATTTGAGGACTGTCCAGGATGAAAAGAGTTCGAAGGGGAGTTTCCAGTAAAATAGAAGCAGGAGGGGAATAATGAAGTCTGGTATCAGAGAAGTCACAGGAAGGGCAAATCAGGTAGGCCCAGGAGAATTAGAATTTAGGCCCTAAGAGTTAGAAATGAGGATTAAGGAAAGGATGATTTCAAAGGAGTGGCAGAGACCAAAGTCAGATTCCCGGGGGCTAAGACATGTCTGGTGGGAGGAAGTGGGGAGTGCTGACTACTTGTTCAAGAAGGGCTCTTTTAGTTGACTTTGTGTGGTTCCCTGAAATAACAAGGTGCCCTGGAGCCTTCCTTTATATCTATAGCCAGGGGCCCCAACTCCATTATGATACTTCAGAACAAATGAATGCAGGTTAAAAGGTAGATCTAGGAAAATCCAGCTTTCTGGTATTGGTCCAAGAACAGGCATATAGACCAATGGAACAGGATAGAGATTCCAGAAGCAAAATCTCAAGTTCTCAAGCAACTCATCTTCGACAAAGCCTCCACCACCAACCACTGAAGAGAGAAGAACCTATTCAGTAAATGGTGCTGGGAAAACTGGCTGACCACATGCAGAAGATTAAAATAAAAGCCCTACCTATCACCATACACAAAAATCAACCCTAAATGGATCAAAGACCTAAATGTAAAACCTCAAACTATAAGAACCTTAGAAAATTCAGGAGACACCCTTATGGAAATTGGAACTGGCAATCAATTCCTGATCAAAACCCCAAGTGCCCATGCCATAAGAGATAAGATAGACAAATGGGACCTCATCAAACTGACGAGTTCTGCAAAGTCAAAGACACCATCAAGAGAGCAGGGAGACAGCCCACAGACTGGGAAAAAATATTTGCCAATTGTATGTCTGACAAAGCCTAACATCTAGGATCTACAAGGAACTCCAACATGCCAAAAAGACAAAAACAAACAGCCCTATTACAAAGTGGGCAAAAGGTATGAAAATAGATACTTCACAAAAGAAGATATATGAGCAACCAACAGATACATGAAAAAATGCTCAACCTCACTTGTCATCAAAGAAATGCAAATTAGAATCACACTGAGATACCACCTAACTCCAGTTAGGATGGCCATCATCAATAACTCAAAAAATATCAGATGCTAGAGAGGAAGCAGGGAAAAGGGAACACTTCTACACTATTGGTGGGAGTGTAAACTAATACAACCTCTATGGTAAACAGTTTGGCAATTCTTAAAAGATCTAAAAATTGACCTTCCGTAGGACCCTGTAATCCCCCTACTGAGAATATACCCAGAGGAGCTCAAATCACTCTATGAAAAAGATACCTGCACATGTAAGTTTATTGCAGCATTGTTCACAATAGCAAAAACATGGAACCAACTGTGCTGCCCATTGAAAAAGGACTGAATAAAAAAAGATGGTATATATACACGATAGAATATTACGCAGCCATAAAGAAGGACAAAATTATGAACCTCACAGCAACTTGGATGGACTTAGAGTCTATAATACTGAGTGAGCTATCACAAAAACAAAGAACTGAGTATCACATGTTCTCGCTCATAAGCGGACCTTGAACAATTATCATAATATTATAAGGAAAGAATTGGCAGTAATGGGAAACTGCCAGGGAGTGGGCACACACCTCATCAACAAGGGTAGCTACATGATAAACATTTGTATACCTAACCCTGAATTGTATCCCACATCTTTAAAATGAAAAAAACAACAAAAAAAGAAATTTTCACAGTCATCCCAGCCTTCAGCAACCACCGTCGTGATTAGCTATTCACAGCCATCAATATGGAGGAAAGACCCTTCACCAGCAAAAAGATTATAGCTTGCTGAAGACTCAGATAATTGCTACCATATTTTAGCAATAAAGTATTTTTAAATTTTAAAAAGTTGAATGATTATTTTATAAAGGGGGTGGGCTTTGCAATGTGACAGCTTATATGAGGGGGACCCTCAAAAACCCAGAATTTATTTATAAAAAGTTGTGTATTTATGCTTACATGTTTAAACTTCAGTAACCTTCAAAATATTCTCTGTTGAATGTGATACACCTATCGAGATGTGATTTTGATGCCTTTTAGAGCTTCTGTGGGTTGTTTTTTTCCCCCACATCTTCCACATCAGCAAAATGCTTCCCTTTGAGGACTTTTTTCATCTGGGGAAACAAAAAAAGGTTGCTCAGGATGAGATCAGGTGAATAGGGAGGGTGGGGCATGGGGGCGTAGGGATCATGCCACTTTTGGACAAAAACTGCTGATGTGGGTGGGTGTGTTATCATGGTGGAAGAAGCAGTTCCTGTTTGCCACAACTTGGGATGTTTCTTCTGCAAATCGTGACACAACCTTCTCAAAACTTTCAGATAAAAACTTTGGTTGACCGTTTGATGCAGAGGGAAAAATTACAAATGCATTATCCCTCTCAGATCAAAGAAACAAATGATCATTGTTTTCACATTTGACTTCACTTGTCATACTTTTTTTTTTTTTTTTTTGAGTTGGAGTCTCACTCTGTCACCCAGACTGGAGTGCAGTGGCCGTTCCCGGCCACTGCAGCCTCGACCTGCTGGGCTCCGGCGATCTTTCCACCTCAGCCTTCCAAGTAGCTGGAACTACAAGTGCGCACTACCATGCCCGGCTAGTTTTTGATTTATTGTAGAGATGAGGTCTCACCAAGTTGCCCAGGCGGGTCTCGAACCCGCGGGCTCAAGCAATCCACTCACCTCAGCCTCCCAAAGCACGGGATTACAGACTGAGCCACCGAGCCCAGCTAGTCATGCTTTTTATTGGGTCATGGGGAAGCGGCAGTTTCCCATTGACTAGAATGCTGTTTTATTTTAGGGTCATAACTGTAGCACCAAGATTCATCTCCAGTTATGACTTTGGGAAAAAAATCAGGGTCAGCCTCCAACTGCTCCTTCAAAGGACAGCAACACAAAACAAAATTTCACTGCTGCACGTTATTTGTGTATATCTCCCATCACAAAATGGGAAAACACGTTAAAGGAATCTCCAAAAAGATTCACTAAAGCCTAAGCAGGCTCTTACAAGAACACTAGTTGGTACACTGAAGCCAATGGGTTCCTAGAACACTTACCTAGCAGTGGAAGCCTGTACTACAATGGGCCTGCCCTCCAAAAGATAATACTGGGTTTTTAGGTCCCCCCTCCCATAAACAACCTGGCTGCAGTCATCTTTTTTTTTTTTCTGAGTCAGGGTCTCAACTCTGTTGCCCATGCTAGAATGCAGTGGCATGATCATAACTCACTACACCCTTGACCTCCTGAGCTCAGTGTGTGCCACCAAGCCTGGCTCATTTTTTAATTTTTATTTATTTATTTTTTGAGTTGGAGTCTCACTCTGTCACCCAGACTGAAGTGCAGTGGCTGCTCCCGGCCACCACAGCCTCACCTGCTGGGCTCCGGCAATCCTTCCGCCTCAGCCTTCCAAGTAGCTGGAACTTATAGGCATGCGCTACCACGCCCGGTTGATTTTTGATTTATTGTAGAGAGGAGGCCTCGCCAAGGTGCCCCGGCTGGTCCCAAACCCATGGGCTCAGACAATCTACTCACCTCAGTATCCCAAAGTGCTGGGATTACAGGCTGAGCCTCCGAGCCCAGCCAGTTTTTTTTATTTTTGTAGAGACAAAGTCTCTATGTTGTCCAGGCAGGTCTTGGACTCTGGACTCAAGCTATCTTCCTGACTTGGCCTCCCAAAGTACTAGAATTACAGGTGTGAACCACCACGCCCAGTCTGGAGTCATCTATTGCTATGTAACAAATCATCCTCACAAGTAGGTGGCAGAAAATAGTAATGATTTATTATTTCATTATTTTTGTAGGTCAGGAATTCAGAAAGGGTTCAGTAGGGAAGGTTGCCCCTGCTCCATGATATCTGGGACCTTGGCTGAAGAATCAAGCACTGAGGAGCAAGAATCAACTGAGGAATTTACTGCGTTTGGAGAATCTACTTCCAGACGTGGCTCACTGATATGCCTGGCAAGTTCATGCTGGCAGGTTGCTTCCTCCTAACATGGCCTCTCCACAGTGCTGCTTAAATGTCCTCACAACATGAGGACTGACTTCCCCACCCACAGTGAGCAATTAAAGGGCCCCCTACGGAAGCCGCCATTAAAAAGAAAATTATCTCACCTGGGAATTCACACCATCAAGTCTGCAATAGCCTATTGGTCACGTGGATTCGTTCTCTTCACTGGGCAAAGGGGCTACACAAGTTGTACATGCTGAGAGGTGAGGATCCCAGGGCCGTCTTGGAGGCTGGCTGCCACACCTGGCAGGATCACAGTCAGTTAAGGCCAGATCAGAGCATTATTGACAGAATATTAAAGGACAGACAACCAGCAAAGACCCAGACCTTACTGAGGTGGTTCACTGTCCTGATTACTCCAGCCAAGAGGTCTATAAATGGTGTTCTTGAATTTTCCATCCACCCAAATAACCTTCCATAGGACAGAGAGTATAGTTTCCCAAAAGGGAAGAGTCAGCTTCATCCTCAAAGCAAAACCACACAAAGCCCCATCGCTGGGCTGGACACACTCTACTTGCTGCACTTCTAGTAGATGCACAGTGGTCAGATGTGTGTTGTCTGTGGCTGTAAGTGGATTGAGAGCTGACTGGGAAGGGGTAGTGAAACCACTACAAAGCTTCCATAAAGCTCTCCATCAAGGAAAGTTAAAAATAAATCTAGGCCAGGTGCAGTGGCTCATGCCTATAATCCCAGCAATTTGGGAAGCCGAGGAGGATTACTTTAGTCCAGGAGTTCAAGACCAGCCTAGGCAACATTGTGAGACCTTGTCTCTACAAAAAATAAAAAAATTAGCCAGGCGTGATAGTGCATGCCTGTAGTCCCAGCTCCTTGAGAGGCTGAGGTGGAAGGATCACCTGAGTCCAGGAGGTTGAGGCTGCAGTGAGACATGATCGCACAACTGCACTTCAACCTGGGTGACAGAATGAGACCCTGACTCAAAAATAATAATGATAATAATAATAGTAAGTCTCCATGACATAGTGGATCTAGTTGAAAATAGTCTTCTACTTTGTAAACAGAAAGCTACAGCATGTATGCATGGTGGGTGAAAGACTCGGTGTGACCCAGCAGCAGTTTCCACTCTGGTCAAATGCCGGAGCACCCCTGCAGCTGCTCCACTGACCTCGCAACAATTGAAAGCCCAGCATGTTTCCTTCTCATCACCTCCTCCACCCCCTGGTGCAAACTTTCCTGCCACTTGGCCTTTCCGGAAGCAATGGTGCAGCTGGGGACACCCACGATAATTTGTGCTGGAATGCAGAGCAGGGAAGGGCTCACAAACAGGTGGGCAAGAGTGGAGGGCCGAGATGCAGACACAGAGCTGCCCCACTAGAGAGGAAGTGTCACCTAGAATGTGCTCTCTCCTCTCCTTCCTGGGACTATGAGAGGGCAGGAGCCATTAAGGACAGGTGTGTCCCTGTACCTTGCGGAGCTTGCTAGAGCTGAGACCCACTGCTTCTGAACAGCTAGGTAATGGCGAAAAGCAGGATGAAAATATTTTCCTCCGGGAAAACAGGACTTCTGTTCCCATGACACAGCCTCTGCTGTTATCTGTCACACGGTGTGACTTGGACAAGTCTCAACCTTTCAACCTAGAGTTTCATCTGGAGATAAAAATATCTGCTTCTCTGGGGCTTGGACATATAGTTAGGAAGTGCAGAGAATGAGTAAATATTTATCAAACTTCAAAACACTGTTAGGTGAAAGGCTTAGGGGAGAAACTTCAGGCAAAAGAATCATTTTGCTTGTCCATAATTCCCCTGACACCCTTCAGCACTGTGTGGCGTCATGGCAGGGACATTGGCTTGAGAGCTGGGAGGTTAAATACCTGTTTGCTCTGCCTTGCAGTATGAGCAGGACACATTGCTTCCCAGGCGGCATGCCAGTATAAAAGATGGGACTTGTCCTCTATTGTTCTGTCTGCTCTAGCCTGCCTAGCTTTGAGTCTGAAGGCTAGAGAGGCCACATGGTGTCTGTGGGCTGCAGGTCAGGTGGAGACCGGGGTTCTGCTCAGCTCTTCAGGAGAGCTCAGGGATGGGCCCACCCTGGGGTTCTCCACTCTGACTACACAATAAATCACATGGGGAGCATGTAAAAAGGACCATTCTCCGGCCACACCCAGACCAACTGAATAAGAATCTGATGGTGGGGCCCTCACTTGAATGTTTTTTAAAAAGCTCCCCAAGAAGCTGGGCATGGTGGCTCACGCCTGTAATCCCAGCACTTTGGGAGGTGGAGGCAAGAGGATTGTCTGAGTCCAGGGGTTTGAGACCAGTCTGGGCAACTTGGTGAGACCTCGTCTCTACAATAAATCAAAAAATTAGCCGGACATGGTGGCACATTCCTGTGGTTCCAGCTACTTGGAAGCCTAAGTGGAAGGATCACCTCAACCCAGCAGGTTGAGGTTGCGGTGGCTGTGAGCCTGACACTGCACTGTAAGGCCTGGGTGTCAGAATGAGACTCCGACAAAAACAAAAAACAAAAATCAAAAGAAAAGATCCCCAAGTGATCCAAAAGTGCATTCAGAGACTGACAATCAGTTAACCCTTTGTGATTTGCAGCTCTCAGGAAAGAGAGGCTAGGTTGCAGGCACTGGCCCAAACACTGTTGATTGTCAGAAGAGATGGGACTGGACCTTGAAGCTTGTGAAACCCAACTCTTCAGAAGTACAGAAGTAGAAGGTGAAAGATTTGTTTGTTCTGAAGAGAAACCAGAGCATGAAAAATAAAGAAGCAATTTCTAGAAATTTCTATTTTCCTCATCTATGAAAATGCTTAGGTTTTCTCTATAAAAGCCTCCTTCTATCCTAAAAGGACATGACATGGAGTCAATATACCCAATGAGCAGCCATTTTAACATTGCTTAGCTCTGTCATGTTCTTCTAGCAGTTCACTTTAACTTGCCCTCTAATTACTATCCAAGGACTGAACAGGTTTCTCAGAGGTAGCTATTGATAATTGCTTTACAGCCCCTCCCCAGCTTGTCTTGTAAACAAGGTAACCTAATCAGCTCTTCATGACCTTCACGACACGGACTCCATCAACATGGTAATAGCATCAACATGACTGACCCACCTGTCTGCCTGCTGTCCATCACCTGATGTCAATACCTGTATTTTTCTGCCCTCAGGGATGACATGGAGCAGACCATCACCCAACCACCTTAATGACCTGCCCCCATCAAAGGGAACGTTTAAAAGGATCCCGTGCCTTTGGGAGGCTGAGGTGAGTGGGTTGCCTGAGCCCGCGGGTTCGAGACCCACCTGGGCAACTTGGCGAGAACTCATCTCTACATAAATCAAAAATGAGCCGGGCGTGGTAGCGCGCACCTGTAGTTCCAGCTACCTGGAAGGCTGAGGCGGAAGGATCGCCGGAGCCCAGCAGGTCGAGGCTGCAGTGGCCGGGAGCGGCCACTGCACTCCAGTCTGGGCGAGAGTGAGACTCCAACTCAAAAAAAATAATAATAATAATAAATAAATAAATAAAAGGATTCAACCTGAAGCAGCCATTTGTCATTGTTTTATTAAACTCTGGTGTAGCCATGTGCTCTTTGAGCTATGGCCGCCGCCATGTTTCCTAAGCTTTGGCCCCCTCTCCTACCTCGGGGAGGTGACTCTCTCTTTCTCTCTCTAATTTACTTTCTAAATAAACTATATTTTCCAACCTAACTTTTGTGCAATTCTTTGCATCTTTCACACAACACCTGACCTAACATTTGGAGACCCCACCAGGATATTTTAACCTAACAAATACTAAAGGTAGCAATGGTGGGCCATCTACACTGGGGAGTGAGGCAGATAAATCACACCCTGACTCTTATTCCCTGAGAGCCACTTTCTCCTGGGCAATCCCAGTAATCACAGGTGCTGATACCAAGTTGGACAGTAGGTCCTTAATTTCCACCTAGGGCTTTGCTAAAACTTGAAGGACAGGTTGGGCATGATTGCCTGTAATCCTAGCACTTTGTTTGGGAAGCCAAGGTAGGAAGATTGCCTGAGGCTAGGAATTTAAAACCAGCCTGGGCAACATAGTAAGACCCCATCTTTACAAAAAGAAAAAAAAAATTGAAGGACAACAGATGGGAAATCACCACAGAAAGTCACTTCTACCAAAAAAATCTTCTCCTACTTCAGCCAACTTGTCTTCAGGGAGGGACACCTGTGGGTTGCTTCCCTGCCAAGGCCCATGTGGCAGAGGCCATTTTCTTTATCAGTAGACCAGAATGCTTCAGTAAGTCTGACTGTAGTATTTGGAGTTCAGAGCGAAGGAGAAAGACCAAGAAACAGCCTGTGGCCCATCTTCTTTTTTTTTTCAGAGTTGGAGTCTCCCTCTGTCACCCAGACTGAAGTGCAGTGGCATGCTCCTAGCCACCGCAGCCTCGACTTGCTGGACTCCGGCGATCCTTCCGCCTCAGCCTTCCAAGTAGCTGGAACTACAGGCGCGCGCTACCACGCCTGGCTAATTTTTGATTTATTGTAGAGACGAGGTCTCGCCAAGTTGCCCAGGCGGGTCTCAAACCCACCAGCTCAGGCAATCCACTCACCTTGGCTTCCCAAAGTGCTGGGATTACAGGCTGAGCCACCGAGCCTGGCCCTGTGGCCCATCTTCTAAGACCCAGCTTTCTCTCCTGCGAATTGACGGACGGGCCACCGTTCCTCCTACCCCATGGGTCCCACAGCTGCAGGACTTTACCTCATCCTGCTCATCCTTCCAGGAAACCCATCGAGTAAGTAGCAGAGAGGTTACATTGACGTCCTGCTTCATCTTTTTCTAGCCAAGAGATTCTGAGATCCTGTAGCAGCACAAAGGATAGATCAATACTCAGTAGGTCTGGATTCTGATTTTGAGTTTTTCATTTACTTGCTACAGACTTTGGATAGGTCCCTTAATTCCTTTGAACTCCCAAATAGGGATCTGGAGCATTGCTCACTCACATCTGAGTTATGAAAAAGGTCAGTCTCATCAATATGTGTGAAAAATCTTTGTAAGCTGTAAAGACTGCATGAGTGAGGGTCTTTATTATTGGGAAATTAAAGTTTGGATTCAAGCACAAATACCCCCAAATAATTAATTTTGCAGGGAACTGGAATATTCTACCCGAACCACTTGGGAACTGGGAACTACAGTAGTACCCCCTTATCTGTGGGGAATAAGTTCCAAGACCCCTAGTGGAGTCCAAAACCACAGATAATATAGAACTCTATACAATATATATTTCCCCCCATACATACATACACATGATAAAGTTTATAAATTAAACTCAGTAAGATATTAGCAATAACAAAGACAAAATATAACGATTGTAACAATATACTGTAATAAAAGTTATACAAATGTGGTCTCCCTCTCTCTCAGAATATCTCATTATAATATACTCACCCTTCTCCTTGTGATCTGTCAATCTAAGAACCCAGATGACTACTCAGTTACTAATGGGCGAGTGGTGTAGACAGCATGGTTACCTGGACAAAGAGATGATTCATGTCTCGGACAGAATCAGTTGTCATCATGATACTCAGAATGATGTGAAATTTAAAATTTTCAAATTGTTTATTTCTGGAATTTTCCATGTAATATTTTTGGACCTCAATTTGACCTCTGGTAATTGAAACTGCAGAAAGTAAAGCCAGGGATAAGAGGGACAATTGTCAATTCAGGGGGTCTTTGCCTAGGTCTACAGCTGCTGAGGGGCTTGGGGAAGGCCAGTAGCTTCCTCAATTTTTCAGAGCGGAGCATCCCTGGTATAAAGGTCTACCTGAGGACTTGACGGTGGCATACAGAGGAAAGCTCTGGCCGAGACCCTGTCCTCTCCTGGGTGGCAAGAGCTGTCTCAGAACAAGGAAGATCACTTGTACCCGTGATGTTATAGTGCAAACAGGAGCTTCCTTGAGACGTCCATAGATTGCTATTGTGTGAACTGATTCCAGTATAAGTTGACACCCAGCTAAGCTGTTTATTCACTTGAGATCTGCAACTTAGAGCAGAAGTCATAGATATTACTGAAAATTAAGTTAATTTTGGGAATAAAAGAAATAACCAGGTCAGGTGCGTGGCTCAGCCTGTAATCCCAGCACTTTGGGAGGCCGAGGTAAGAGAATTGACTGAGCCCGGGGGTTTAAGACCAGCCTGGGCAACTTGGCAAGACCTCGTCTCTATACTAAATCACAAAAAAATTAGCCAGGTGTGGTGACATGCATCTGTAGTTCCAGCTACTTAGGAGGCTGAGGTGGAAGAATCGCCTGAGCCCAGCAGGTAGAGGCTGTGGTGGCCATGAGCATGCCACTGTACCCCAGCCTGGGCAACAGAGACTCCAACTCAAAAAAAAAAAAAAAGAAGAAGAAAAATCAAACCAACCACTTCCATTATAGGATAATATGCATGTTCTAGTCCGTTTGTGCTGCTGTAGCACAATACCTGAAGCTGGGTAATTTATAAACTCAGCTGACCCTGGAACAACACAGGCGTGGACTGTGCAGGTCCACTTACATGTAGATTGTTTTTTCCCTTCTCTGCCACTCCTGAGACAACAAGACAAACCCCCCCTTTCCTCTTGTTCCACAACCTTGTCAATGTGAAGATGATGAAGATGAAGACATTTATGATAATTCACTTCCGCTTAATAAATAGTAAATATATTTTCTCTTCCATAATGATGTTCCTTATTTTTGAGTTGGAGTCTCACTCTGTTGCCCAGGCTGGAGTGCAAAAGCACGCTCGTGGTCACCCCAGCGTCGACCTGCTGGGTTTAGGCGATCCTTCTGCCTCAGTCTTCCAAGTAGCCAGAACTACAGGCACACGTCACCACGCCTGGTTAATTTTTTGATATCTTGTAGAGATGAGGTCTCGTCAAATTGCCCAGGTTAGTCTCAAACCCCTGGGCTCAGGCAATCCTCTTGTCTTGGCTTCCCAAAGTGCCGGGATTACAGGCTTGAGCCAC
>NW_007249737.1:1107107-1118368 GCF_000164805.1 Carlito syrichta | reverse complement strand
TGTCGCCCAGACTGGAGTGCAGTGGCCGCTCCTGGCCACTGCAGCCTCCACCTGCTGGGTTCTGGCGATCCTTCCACCTCAGCCTTCCGAGTAGCCCGAATTACAGGCGCATGCTACCATGCCCAGCGATTTTTTGATTTATTGTAGAGATGAGGTCTTGCTGCCCAGGCGGGTCTTGAACCCGCAGGCTCAGGTAATCCACTCACCTCAGCCTCCCAAAGGCGCGGGATTACAGGCTGAGTCACCGAGCCCGGCATATATATATTTTTTGAGTCGGAGTCTCATTCTATCATCCAGGCTGGAGTGCAGTGACATGCTCACGATTACTGCAGCCTCACCCTGCTGGGCTCAGGCAATCCTTCGCCTCAATCTTCCAAGTAGCTGGAACTATATGCAAGCGATACCACGCTCAGCTTATTTTTTGATTTATTGTAGAGACAAGGTCTCACCAAGTTGCCCAGTCTGGTCTCAAACCCCTTAGTTTAGGCAATCCTCTTGCCTCAGTCTCCCAAAGTGCTGGGATTACAGACTTGAGCCACCACGCCCGGCCTAGTTACTATTATTAATATGTATCTAAAAGTCTTTAGGTAGAGAATAAAAATAAATCACCTGCAGTGCTATCGCTGAGATGAAACATTGGATGGTGATTATGGGGATCAGGAAGAGCTCAAAGATGAGGTAGGAGGACATTGCTGGGAGAATCATCAAAGCAGGTAACCACATGAGCACATGGAAACTCCAGGACAGGCATGGCCAGCCTGTGGCCCACAGGCTGCATGCAGGCCAGGACAGTTAGTAAGGCGGTCCCACAAAATCTTTTAACACCGTATTTTTTAGCATTTATTTTCTTCATGACCCTGTGCGTGTTTCCATTTTTGAAGTTCACAATCACATCTTATACATGACATTACTTTTTGGCAGCGCATACATTTGTGAGCAGCTGTTTTCAATTATGAAGCACACGAAGAGCAAAATTAGAACAAACATTTCTGATGAACACCTTGAGCACCTAATAAGAATTGCCATTGTTTCTATCAAACCAGACATTGCTATATCAGTTTTATAAAAACAAGGTCAAACATCCCACGAGTTTTATATTGTTCTAATTTTTCTAAACTTTATATAAAAAATATAAAAATAAGTCATATATATTATGTATATATATGTGCATACACACACACACACACACACACACATACACACACACAACTATATTATGTAATTTATGGGCAGCTCAAGACCATTTATTTTTACTTGATGCAGTCCAGGAAAGCCAAATAGTTACTGAATGCGGCTCAGGGAAGCCAAAAGTTTGAACGCTCCTGCTCTAGGGTACCTCTTGATTAAGCCACAATGCTCTTGATTGAGCATTTACTATGTGATAGCATTGTGCTAAGTGTTCTATGTACACTATATCATTCGTGTCCATGAGGTAGTTATCTTATTCCCATTCTACATATGAAGGAAATTAAGTTCAGATGATTGTGAAGCTAGTAAATAGCAGAAACAGGATTCAGACACTAGCCTGAATCCCAAGTCCTTGATCCTATGAAGTCCATCATGAACAGGATGAATTATTTATGAGTGACACAATGGGGAGAGTAGATAGGGTAGAGATAAGTTATAGAACACCTTGCTTATGGATTCTGGGGAGTCTCAACAAAGAGGTCAGCAGACACAGAAGGTTTGGAGGAGGGGGAAGAATGTAATTAGAATTGTGCCTTAAGACCACTCTGGTGGCACTAGCAAGGCTAGGTTGGGGTTCAGTTAGGAGGCTGTAGCCAGAGCACAGGCTCAGGTGAGCACGTCACAGCTTGCCATCAAGCTTGGCTTCACTGAAGTATGGTCCATGGGACTAGCAGCCTCTGTATGAACTTGAGCTTGTCAGAATAGGGACTCTTGCACTTCACCCAGACCCACTGAATCAGAATCTACATTTTCACATGATACCCAGGTGATTTCAATGCACACTGAAATTGATCAGCATTGCCATAAATGACAGGAGCTCTGCCCAGGGTGGGAGGGGACAATCCTCCCAGGGATACACACCTGAGGTGGTTCACAGGTCCCTTTGAGAATCAGAGAAGAGACAAAGAATGCCCAGAAACAAGAGCAGATCCACACCCAATTACCCTACCTCTCCAGGGATTCACAGAGCTCAGATGAGCCCCGAGGACCACTGTGGAGTCTGTCAGAAATCCTTGGATCCTAATTCATTAATAATTTAGTTGGGGGCCAGGTGCTGTGGCTCACACTTGTAATCTCAGCCCTTTGGGAGGCCAAGGTGGGAGAATTGCTAGAGCTTAGGAGTTCAAGATCAGCCTGGGCATAGTAAGATTTTATCTCTACAAAAAAAAAACAATAACCCAAATTAGCCAGGCATGGTGACATCCATCTGTAGTCCCAGCGACTCGGGAGGCTGAGGTGGAGGATAGCTTAAGCCCAAGAGGTCAAGACTGCAATGGTCAAGACTGCAAGACTGCAATGATCGTGCCACTGCACTCCAGCCTGGGCAACAGAGTGAGACCCTGATTCAGAAAATAAATAAATACATACATACTAATATAGCTGGGGGGGGATGGTGATAAATTTGTAGTGAAAAAAAAAAAACTTAAAAAAAAAAAAAGTCTGAAGCCACAGCTATCATTTTAGAGATCTCTTCAGAGCCCAGGCAAGGCTTGGCCACTGTAGCCAGGGCCTAGACTCTATTCCCATCTCCCCTCAGCCCTTGCATTGTTCTCCAAATCCCTCGGAGATCCGAGCAGATACCCAGGAGGGACGAAACAAGGCCCACCCTGGCTTCCTTGAGCAGGACAGGGCCTGCCAGTGTGCTTTTCTTTCAATTCAGAAAAGCCAAAATTAGCCTCACTTTTGTTTCTTTTCTCGGGAGCCTCCAAATTGTATCTCAGGAAAGGATTATTGTGCTCTGGGGACCCTATCTTATCGTAGGGTGTGGGGGAGGTGATGAGTTAAAGGAAAATGGTCTTTGACAAATTGGTTCAGTTCGGACAATCACGTGACTTTCCCGTAACTGCCCACCACCGCTGTAGTGAGGCTATTGTTTCAGCTCCCAAATATTTCGCCAAGTAGGAGGCCTGGCAGGGTTGGGGTGTGGTCAGAGGCTTGAAAGCACGATCGTGTGGGGAAAGGGCTGGTCGGGGTGATCTCCTGCGAATGGTGATACCCAGGGGACTCTGGCCTCGCTATATTCCTTCTTTATCACTAACACATACTTCGGGGGTAGGGGAAACTGCAGGGCTGCTCAGCTGCCAGAGATCACAGGCATCGGAGAGACTCCTTCTGAGGTTCTGCACAGGGCCACATTTGGTCCAGCTCTGCCCTGCTTCGTGGCCTATCAGGCTGCCTAGCTGACCCCACTGCGGAGATACAGAAGTGTTCTCTTACTTTTCCCAGTGAACACGGCTCAGAAAAACAAAATCACACACCGTGAGCCAGGACACAGATGAGACCTGAGCTACTGGAGCTAAAGAATTCCAGGCATGACCAGGCATCTGCCCTTATGCAACTTTTCAGAAATTCATGGGTCTGCAGGGAGAGAGAGCACGAGCTTGGGCTGGCCTTGGCCTGCCGTGCTCAGCCTGACATCACGGGACATTTGGGGGATGAGGTTGGGGCGGCGGCGGCTGTGGCAGCACGTGAGAATGTGTGTTATCGATGGGGAACACTTTTCCCCTGCTCTCATGTGGTCATCTGTCTGATATGCCTGTGGGTGGAGGTGGGCAGAGGGGAAGGGAGTGTCCGGTCACCGGCGACAGAAAAGAGCCATGAGGTCACTGGAGCCGAGGCTTTCCTCGCTGACCATGGGCAGCAATTGTCTTCCAACTTCCACTCCCAAGGGTTCACCTCCGCTCCCACAGAGGATTCTGATATTGGGATTCCTGCTTTAGACGTATATTTTCTTCCATCTGAAAATATGCCCTGAGAGCCAGACAAGGGCTGCATTATTTGGCAAGAGATTTGGCAGCTCACTTGAAAAAAGCAATTTGTTCCAGCTGCTGATGACAGTTCCCCCGTGTCTGACCCACTCTGAGATGCTATCCTTGCCTGTCCTAGCTCCCTGCCTAGGCACGACTACGCAGGGAGCCCTCCGCCTACCCGGCCTACTGGATGGAAATGCTCTGAGGGCTGGCAGCCTCCAGGGAATAAGCACACAGCCTTCTACCTGTGCAGGTGAGTTTTAACAACCGTTAGGGTTCAGTCTTCTTATCTCAGCGATTCTCCATCTTGGCTGCATATTAGAATCATGCCTGGGCGTGATTACATATAATACAGTTTCCAAGCAAGATTAAACATGTGGGCACCCCTCCCCCCACCCGCCTTGCCCAGGGAAGTAAAAAAAATGACCTTAGAATCCAAGGCCATGGTTCCAGCAGAAGTGTAGGTGTTGATACCTGGTAATCTCTTAGGGAATCTCCCCTATGAGGGTAAATCACATGGAGCCACAGAGGATGACCTTCTGACCAAAGCAGGGGGTGGGGAGCCCAGTGCATACTGTGGTAATTTCTTTGGAAAGAATAGCCATGGCTGGCTGAAGTGACTCATGCCTAATATCCTAGCACTTTGGGAGGCCAAGGCAGGAGGATTGCTTGAGCCAAGGAGTTTGAAACCAGTCTGGAAAACATAATGAGACCTAGTTTTTACAAAAATAAAAATATTAGAAAATTAGCAGAGCACGGTGACCCACGCCTGTAGTCCCAGCTACTCAGGAGGCTCAGGTGGAAGGACCGCCTGAGCTCAGGAGGTTGAGGTTGCGGTAAGCCATGATCACGCTGTTTACTCCAGGCTGGTGGAGAATATTTTCTTAGTGAGACTCCAACTCAAAGAAAAAAAAAATTAAAAGGATAGCCTCACTGTCTGGGGAAAGGGATGCACCTGGATCCTTTAGGCTCCAAGGTGGTCAAAGAAAAGCTGCAACCCCTGGGGTGGGTCTCTGGGGAGGAGAAGGCAAGAGAGTGGAGGTTCTGACTTCTCATGCTGGTAGGCCTGGAACCAGGTCTGACTTAGCAATCCGGAGCCAGCTGGTGTCCCGGGAGGAGGCTATGTAGGTGAACTGCTATTTTAGGGATTCCCTTGGTCAAGACTAGAAAAGGGGGAGGGGGTGTCTTCTTGAAGGGTCACAGCTGGCCTGGAAGGCTGCTAGGAGTAGCAGGTGGACACCAGCTGAGGACAGGGCAGGACCGGTGTCCGACAGTGACACCATGAGGCAGTGAGAAAGCACAGCAGTGGTAATCATAACTGCTAACATTTCTTCGGTGTTATTTGCCCAGCATTGATCAACAGGCCTTACATGTATTCATTCATTTAATGATGACAGTTGGGCCGGGCACGGTGGCTCAAGTCTGTAATCCCAGCACTTTGGGATGCCGAGGTGAGAAGATTGCCTGAGCCCACAGGTTCGAGACCAACCTGGGCAACTTGGCAAGACCTCATCTCTACAATAAACAAACAAACAAAAAAAAGATAACAGTTGGGCTTGGGGCAGTGGCGGTGGCTCAAGCCTGTAATCTGAGCACATTGGGAAGACAAGGTGAAAGGATTGCCTGAGCCCACAGGTTTGAGACCAGCCTGGGTAACTTGGTGAGACCTCATCTCTATAATAAATCAAAAAATTAACCAGGCATGGTAGCGCATTACTGTAGTTCCAGCTACTTGGAAGACTGAGGCAAAAGGATCGCCTGAGCCCAGCCTGTCGAGGCTGTGGTGGCAGGGAGCGTGCCACTGCACTCTGGCCTGGACAAAAGAGTGAGACTCCAACTTAAAAAAATAATAATAACAGTTCTGCAAGGGAGTCGTTATCAGCCACAATGTACAGAGAAGGAAACTGAGGCATGGAGGCTGCACACTTGGAGTGGTTGCCAGGCTGTGAACCCAGGCAGTCTAGCTCTGGAGCCCAAATCCCTAACCACTAGGCCTTGCTGCCTTCATAACAATGGCTGCCATGTCCTGAGCGCTTTCTATGTGCTATCATGTTTCCTGTGCCCTCTTAGCCTTCACCACAGTCTTGTGAAGTGGGAAATATTTGTATTCCCATTTCATAACTGAGGAAAGTGAAGCACAGGAAGAAAAGCAGGGGATTCTGGAGGCCAGACTGACATCACTGGGGCTTCTTCTTTTTTTTTTTTTTGAGTAGGAGTCTCACTCTGTCGCCCAGGGTAGAGGGCAGTGGCACACTCACAGCCACCCTGGCATCGACCTGTGGGCTCCAGCCATCCTTCTGCCTCAGCCTTCCAAGTAGCTGGAACTGCAGGCATGTGCCACCACACCTGGCTAATTTTTCTTGATTTATTGTAGAGATGAGGTCTTGTCAAGATGCCAGGGCTGATCTCAAACCTGTGGGCTCAGGCAATTCTCTCACCTTGGCCTCCCAAGGTGCTGGGATTATAAGCCTGAGCCACCGCTTCTGGCTGGCTTCTTCATTTTTTAGGCCTTCATAAGCTTTTGGAATTTTCAGGAAACTCAAGTTAGATGGGATGCTTCACTAGGGAATTCTGACCCTTTTTGCAGTAAACATGTGCCCTCTTTAATATGGAACTGGAAAAACAAAGATGATATGAGACATCTGAGAAATTTTCTACCCCAAATTTGTGAAAGCAGATCATACCAATCACAGGGGTCCCGCCCCAGCATCACTGAACCAGAACACATGAAGGGTGGGGCCAGGAAATTGGAATGAAATCAACACGAAAAACAAACCGCAGGTGATGCTGGTGCCTAGCCAGGGTTGGAAAGTGCTGCCTTAATTCATAGTCATGGAAATAATGGCCCAATGAGAAGGCAACACTGTTTCCAGGAACTGTTTCTAGATTTCAAATCCTCTTGCTTAGAGAGGAGCAGCATACAGGGCCTGCCCAGATCTCCTCCTAGGTCATTAAGGGGATGGTGCTTGACAGGCTGAGATGTGCGGAAGATGAAACTGGGTAAGGGCTGCAGCAGCCAAGCATAACCCTCAGGCCCAAGACACACATACAGGCATTCTGATTTGTTTGTTTGTTTTTGAGTCAGAGTCTCAGTCTGTAGCCCAGGCTTGAGTGCAGTGGCATGATCACTGCAGTCTCGACCTCTGGGCTCAGGTGATCCTTCCACCTCAACTTCCTGAGTAGCTGGGATTACAGGTGCATGCAACCAGCTAATTATTTATTTATTTATTTATTTTGGTAGAGACAAGGTCTCACTATGTTGTCCAGGTTGGTTTTGAACTCCTGGGCTCAAGTGATCTTCTCGTCTTGGCTTCCCAAACTGCTGGGATTACAGAAGTGAGCCACCACACTAGGCCCAGGCACTCTGTTCTATCTCTTCGTCCTGCCTTCTCTACCTGGAAATTCATTATCTGGTCTTAAAAGCCAGGCCCAGGAAGCCATGGTCTTCTTGGTGAACACTCCGCCTTCTAGCTTCCAGCTCCTTCTAGCCTCTCTCTCTGGGCACTTCGTTCTCCCTACCAGGCTGAGATACACTTGCAGTCAAGCCCTAGGTGCTATTTACATGCTCCTCCTGGCCCAGCAGGGTGCCTTGGACATACTTACCCTTCAGAAAGTGTCCGCAGAATGAGCATAAGGGAAAGACAGATGGGAGGAGTGAAGATAGAGGCATGGGGAAGAAAAAGGTGCAAGGGGGTGACCCTGTTCTCAGGATGACCAGTGAAATACAATCTCAAGTCTGACCCTTGGGCAAATGTGAACTTTGCCCTGATTCATGGAACAACCAGTCTAGGCACTCAAGTGGTCACCCCTGAACTGTGGGTCATAGAATATGGAGAGAAAGGGGAGAACACTATGCATGGTTTTACCAGGAATCATTTATCTCTGTTGATCCTTATCACAGCCATATGAGATTGATAGGATAGATAGTAATAATCACGTTGTTTAGCTGAGGAAACTAAGTCACGAAAGGTAATTAATATGTTCAAGGTCACATGGCTACTAAGCAGAAGATGGGTTCATGAAAATTCATTGCTAGGCAAAAATAGCTTAGAGGCTGGCTGTAGTGGCTCATACCTGTAATTCTAGCACTTTGGGAGCCCAAGACCAGAGGATTGCTTAAGCCCAGGAGCTTGAGACATCCTCGGCCACTCGGCTCACTCAGGAGACAATGGAGCATTTCACAGTGTCTCAATCCTGCCTCCTCAGTTCAAAGGGCTTTACTCACACAATCTCATAATAAAAATGTACTCATAGCCTAAAAGACATCCAGATGAGTTTTAAGAAAATCTGGAACCAGACCTATAAAAGGGGAAACTAACTGGGCCCAGTGGGGCACACTTACAGTCCCAGCTACTCAGGAGGCTGAGGCAGAAGGATCACTTCATTCCAGAAGTTTGAGAACAGCCTGGGCAGCACAGAGAGACTCTGTCTTTAAAAAAAAAAAAAGTGTGGGGGGAACCTACAAAATTACTTCAAGCTGAGGAAGTAATAATAATAACACATCTTTATGGCATTTAGGAGTTGGAAAAGCCTTTTCATGGTAGGAGAATGGTAAACCTTTTTGTTTTTTTCTTTCTTGTGAGCAAGAATACTGGGAATTGGAGTCCCACAGCTGGTGGGAGTCAGGACTTGTCCCAGCTTCTGGAGTCCACCCAGGTGCTGACAGAGTCAGGGACTTGTGCGCTCAGCCCAGGCCTGCGTGCAGGCTGCGCCTGGCTGGACTGGTGGCAGCGCTTCTGAGCCTGGTGCTTTGTTGTGTATTATCTTATCTCAATAGGAAAAGGCAATTCAGGGGAAGAATTTCCTTGTCAGGGTGCTCCAGACTTTCCATTGTCCAGCTTTCATAGCCCCGGTTCATCCCTTGGCCTGACCATTACTCACATCCACAAAGGCACCTTATCAAGGCTGTCTAAGATACAGGGCCTATTTTTCTCTCAGTACCAGACACATTGGAATCTGTCCACCCTTTGTGGCCCATTCGACTCTGAATCCACCACACTTTGGAGGCTGCTTGAAAGCCAGTCTCTCATAACCTTCTCTTCACAAGACCCTAGGATTTATGTATATATGTATGTGTGTATATATATGTACATATAGAATAGAATATATATAAACAAAAAGAAATGAAACAATAAAGTTAGCTAATACTGTACACATTCACATTTTACTAACTGTCCTAATAATCTTTTATAGCTGTCCCCATCCCATACCCACTTTAGAATCTTTTATTTTATTTTATATTTTATTTTTGTTTTTTTGAGTCAGAGTCTCACTCTGTCACCCTGACTGGAGTGCAGTGGCACGTTCCCCGCCACCACAGCCTTGACCTGCTGAGCTCAGGTGATCCTTCTGCCTCAGCCTTCCAAGTAGCTGGAACTACAGGAATGTGCCAACACGCCCAGATAATTTTGGATTTATTGTAGAGACGTGGTCACTCCAAGTTGCCCAGGCTGGTCTCGAACCCCTGGACTCAGGCAATCCTCTCACCTCGGCCTCCCTCCCTGGGATTATAGGCGTGATCCACCACACCCAGCCTAGTCTCTTTGAAAGTAAAACAGTTCATGGCCGGGCTCGGTGGCTCAGCCTGTAATCCCAGCACTCTGGGAGGCCGAGGTGAGTGAATTGCCTGAGCCCGTGGGTTCGCGACCCACCTGGGAAACTTGACGAGACCTCATGTCTACAATAAATCAAAAAATTAGCTGGGTATGGTAGTGCGCGCCTGTAGTTCCAGCTACTTGGCCGGAGCCCCGCAGGTCGAGGCTGCAGTGGCCAGGAGTGGCCACTGCACTCCAGTCTGGGTGACAGAGTGAGACTCCGACACACACACACACACACACACACACACACACACACACACACAATAAATAAAGTAAAACAGTTCTATTCCTTTTTTTGGTTTTCATGACATTGACAATTTAAAAAATCCAATCTAGTTGTTTTGTAGACTACGCCACAGAATGGATTTGTCTGGTTGTTTCCACAAAAACACATTCACAGTAAAACATTTTGGCAAGAACATTTCATAAGTGATGACACATCCTGTTTCAGATGTTAACTCAGAAGACACACGATGCCATTCTATCACATTTTTGGTGATCGGATTGGAATTACTTGATTAAACTGATATCCTTAAGGGTGATTTCACCACTGTAAAACAGACAAAAACCAACCACACCAAAAAACCTCCCTTTGTCATTAATAAAGTAATTTGAGGGGCGATCCTTTGAGACTTTGAGTGAATACCCTATTCCCAATAACCTTTAACCCAATGCTTTTAGCAACTATTGAGGTCGTTGTCTGTTGATTATTATTATGGTGGATTGCTTTTTCAGTTTGTTTTTATCTATTTTTAAAAGAAATACATATTAATTATAGAAAATGTATAAAATAGAATGGGCCCAGTGGCTCAAGCCATTAATCCCAGCACTTTAGAAGGCAGAGATCAAAGGAGTGCTTGAAACCAAGAGTTGGAGACCCTTGGCAGGGCAACATAGTGAGACCCTGTGTCTACAAAAGAAATTCAAAACAAAACACACACACACAACAACAACAAAAAAAGAAAATGTGTATAAAATACCAGAAAGTATAAAGGAAACATTTCTATACACACACAGAGAACAAGATAAAAAATACAAGCATTAATTAATACACAGCACAGTTATTTATGAATTTCCTCTTTCCTGATATTTATGTGGATTTAGGGGAGAGTATATGTATTTATGACATTTTTAAAAATTTGAGTTGGAGTCTCACTCCTTTGCCCAGACTGGAGTGCAGTGGCACGCATGCTCATTCACGGCCACCCCAGCGTCAACCTGCTGGGCTCCAGCAATCCTTCCACCTCAGTCTTCGGAGGAGCAGGAACTACAGACGTACCTACCATGCCTGGCTACTTCCTATTTTATTGTAGAGATGAGGTTTTGCCAAGTTGCCTGGGCTGGTCTCAAACCCGTAGGCTCAGGCAATTCACTCACCTCGGTCTCCCAAAGTGCTGGAATTATAGGCTGAGCCACCAAGCCCGGCCTATTTACAACTTAAAAAAAAAAATTGCTTTGGCCGGGTGCAGTGGCTCAAGCCTGTAATCCCAGCACTTTGGGAGGCCGAGGCAAGAGGATTGCCTGAGCCCACGGGTTCGAGATCAGCCTGTGCAACTTGGTCAGAGCTCCTCGTCTCCATAATAAATTAAAAAATAAGGTTGGGCTTGGTGGCTCAGCCTGTAACCCCAGCACTTTGGGAGGCCGAGGTGAGTAGATTGCCTGAACGCCCGGGTTCGAGACCCGCCTGGGCAACTTGGTGAGACCTCATCTCTACAATAAATCAAAA